>NW_019416328.1:250062-276566 GCF_000390285.2 Anoplophora glabripennis | reverse complement strand
GGAATATTCGTTTGTACTGAAATTCTTCTGGTGCTACTACCTGGATTAGCTTCAATCTGTTGTAGAACAATTTCCTCTGTCTGCGCCGTTCGGGTAGTACGGTTTCGTCCACAATCTCTCTTATTTGGCGTAAAATTACCAGTTTCTCTTAATCTCTGATGTAAACTGCTGAACAGTTTATCAGAAGGAAGCTGGCGATTTGGAAAAGTTTCTTGGTACAACCTCCGAGCTTCCAAAGCACAACCGTTTGCTTTGCCATACATGAAGTGCATGTCGGCCATTTCAGCAAAAGAGTATTCCGGCATTTTTTGAAAGACGAGAACAATGATTTTTTTCAATTACACTGTTATTAACACAATAATAATCGAATAAACTTTATTTTTAAACCTTATGTCAAATTCGTTTACCGTAACTACAGTAATTTGACCTTTTTCCATTTTCAACTTAGCACCGACATAAGCCTACTTTGATGTAGAAATTTTTATTATTGGGCGACCATGCATGCACTATTTTCTTTGGAGAGTATTTTCTCGAAAACGGCTAGCCTGACAGGTTTTCTACAAGAATACCTTTTTTATGTCATTTATACCGCGGAATCAGAATTTCTAAAGAAAACTGCAAAAATATGACGTTTAATAAAAATGTGAACAAATTAAATCGAGGCCTCTCCTGTCGGTACGCCCCTGATTAAAATAATAATTTAGTAAAAACACTGAAAAGTACCTACTATTAAAGGCAATTCATATGCCAAAATTCAGATGGCTATCTGAAACGGTTCCAGAGATATAAAATAAAACCTATATCCCGGTGCAATCTTTGAATCGCCATAGCAACCTTATGACGCATTTGCGGACCTATGTTCATATGAACTTTTCTTCATAGTTTAACATGTAGAATCACCCCTAGAATTATTCGAACGGTATTTCCGGACACCCTGTATAACCGAAAGATGGGAAAAAATCTAAATCAGTTAACGTGTTTCGGCGTTTTAAAAAAAAATAACTCATTCAAAAGATATGAATTTTATTCCGTACTTCTGGCCATCCCTGTATAATCAATAGAAATTAAAAATACACAACTTGCAGTAAAATATGTTCTATTTTTTTCCTCAAAAAACGGTGCATCCTACGGAAAAGATTGAAGAGACCAATTTCATTCAAAATTGATGGCGGATTTCTAAAAAAATATCAAAACGGGAAAAAGTCAATGGCGTGCGATTTTTTATTAAAAAATGTTGTGGTATTCTCCCACGAACCCCACTGGTGCAAGTAGAAATATTCGGATCACCCTAAAAACTGCACATTTATCCATACAAACCGTTTTTCAAATTTCGAGTCAATATATTTAAAACTCAAATAATTAACAAAAATAAATAAAACATTAAAATTTAAATACTGTGTATCTGGGAAACGAAGCATATTTCGATCTACGTTTATATGAACTTTTTTTCACAAAATAACTTCAGCAAATTATAAATAAAATATTTCGCACTTATTTACAAACACCCTGTATGTTTGATATTTTTGATTATCCTGTCTTTTGCCTTAGCTCATAGACATGGTCATTGTTTTTAGTGTCACTTGAGCATATTCTGGACCGATAGCTGGCAAATAGGTAGGTAGATATTGTGTAAATTTTTATTTGACAGTTCAGTGTTAGGGATACGTAATAGCTGTGAAACAAATAACGTTTTCCCACTAACTTTAAGGAACAGCTGATCCAATCCAGTTTTTATTCGTTTTCTTGTAGTAAATATAATAAATGCCCCTATATCCTTAACCACTTGCAACTGCCAATCTCCACCCTTCGCTTCGGAAAACTGGCAACAGGGCATTCACCTATCCGCTGTTAGTAATCTAAATAAAAAACGTGTCCCGTAGTAAACAGGTACGCTTTAAAAAACTTACGCCGTCAGCCAGGAAGTCGTCGTTCCTACTTTACACTAATAATAGTAATAATTTGGAGACAGATAACGCCGGTAATTGGTACATAATTATTTTTATTAAAAAAAAGCGCCTCTTGCACTACTGCGCTACTTCTGCAATTACGGGAAGTTCGTTATTAATGCCCGTTTTTGCATCTAATTAGCTATACTTAATGGTTTCTCGTAACAAAACTATAGTACGGGGGAAAAATATACTTCTACTTCGTTATAACATTGCGTTATGTAAAATTACGAGGAACTAAGAGGAAATTTTAAAACGTGCACATTCTTTGTATGTATTTAAAAAAAAGTTTTTTCGACACATCAATGTTCTGGTAAGGCATACATAGGATTGCATATTTTACTAAATAGGCACGTTTTTTGTACGTTTTGTAATTTTTAATGTACAATATCTCGACAAAGTGAAAATTTTCTTCAAAGTTACAATAATCACTAAGAATTTTTTTCACAACTAAAGTACAATTTTTCAGTTATCCTAGCTAAAGAAAAGGCGAATTAAAAGGAGTTCATTTTACTCACTGTACCCCTGTGGTTTATCTGTCATAGAAGTATTTTATGAAAAAATCATTTGCTATGGCAGAGGATATATGTTTTCACACATAGGATGTTCCAAAAAGACCCGAAAACCAGGGTGGTTTTCGGGTTTTATAAATTTTCAGGGTTGAAGCCTATCAAAAAAAAGTGCATTGAATTTGGAGATGGACACTTCGAGCAATTGATTTAATTTATTTGTTTCGTATATAACTTTACTTGTTGTTCGTGTTACTTGAAAGTTGAGCTCGACATGTTTGCTGTGATAGTGAAAAATGTGTATCAAATTTCGATAAATTTAATGAAGCGGTTTTCCAGTTATTTAAAAAAATTGTTTAATTTTTGATAATTGCAACGCCCTGTATCTCATGAACGGTAGCTCTCTGCGCCTATGTTGATAGAGCAACGTGATATTAGTTTTTGTTATTTAGTACTTTCCCGAAGTTGGTCTATTAAAGTCTGGACCACCCAAATTCGTTTTATTTTTCCCTATTTCAACGTTTTGTTTACTTAGATAATATGTCTCATAACTCGTAAACCATTCACTTTTCGACAAAAATATTTTTTTTTGATCCGGAATGTTTCAAACCGTTATAAAATGTATTCACATTACCAATTAATTCANAACGCTTTGTAAAATAATTCTTTATATAATCTATTGCAATAACTTACGTAATTTTACAGATAATCTAGGTTATTCTAGCGAAATATATACCTATATGCCCTTTACAATAACGGCACAGAAACTGATTGTTGAATATAATGCTCAGTCAGAATTGCTGGCCAAGGTAACGTACCTATCTAATAGCTAATACGAAGAATGTAGCAGCAATACTAAATTTTTGATTAACGTTGGTAGGTAATCATGGTATTGTTTTTCTTTTTGTTTCTCTTTTAGTGCATTCTACTGTTTTCCACTATTCATTCAGCCGTACATAATTAATTATTAAAGTAAAATCGATGCTAAAATTATTCCTGGTAATATCATGTTTTCTTTTATTATAACATTTTTATGTGAAACTGAACATCAAACTATGAGAAATAGTAATTGTAATATTTAATGATAGATGCATTTTATTATAGATCTGGTTGTAGATTAATCCTGTTTTTATGTCGTTATGGATTCTATACAGGGTGTACCTTAAGTACGTACATATATAGGCTGTTACAAATTCGCTTCTCACTACAGGGATCTCGAAAATGATAAGACATACAAACTAGCTTAAATGGGGGTAAAGTTGCGTAATCGGGGAACCAACATTTGCCTCTAAAAAATCAAGGCTAACGTGATTAGTTTTCGAAATATTTGAAAAAACCGAAATTTTGGAAATCCGTTTTTGTTTCATTTCAGCTTTGTTTGAGATGATATTGAAAAAAGAACACTTTCTCATGATAACTTTTTGTCCTCTATCGAATGGCATTATCAATTTTTATACGTAATGTTTTGTCTCTCCAGGACCATCATCAACTTCATTTTTTTAAATACGACTAGAAATTTTATTACATTTTTTGCAAGCCTTCATGATCCCCAATACTGTACTGCCTCAGCCCGTACCAGATTCAGACGTCAGAAGATAATTAAATTTTATTTCCCTTGTTAAGTCGGTGTTTTATACAACCCTAAAAACCTTGCTATTGAAAAAATAAAACTTCTTTATTTGGTATGGCTGGATTGGGTTTTCTATAAGCTTTTCAACGAGCACCCTCATGCCTTATGTTTCCATTTGAAAAAAAATAGGGGTAGCTGGGGGTTAGGGGGTTGAAGAAAAATTAATTATTGTACAGGGTGTCCGGAAATACCGTTCGAATAATTCTAGGGGTGATTCTACATGTTAAACTATGAAGAATAGTTCATATGAACATAGGTCTGCAAATGCGTCATAAGGTTGCTATGGCGATTCAAAGATTGCACCGGGATATAGGTTTTATTTTATATCTCTGGAACCGTTTCAGATAGCCATCTGAATTTTGGCATATGAATTGCCTTTAATAGTAGGTACTTTTCAGTGTTTTTACTAAATTATTATTTTAATCAGGGGCGTACCGACAGGGGAGGCCTCGATTTAATTTGTTCACATTTTTATTAAACGTCATATTTTTGCAGTTTTCTTTAGAAATTCTGATTCCGCGGTATAAATGACATAAAAAAGGTATTCTTGTAGAAAACCTGTCAGGCTAGCCGTTTTCGAGAAAATACTCTCCAAAGAAAATAGTGCATGCATGGTCGCCCAATAATAAAAATTTCTACATCAAAGTAGGCTTATGTCGGTGCTAAGTTGAAAATGGAAAAAGGTCAAATTACTGTAGTTACGGTAAACGAATTTGACATAAGGTTTAAAAATAAAGTTTATTCGATTATTATTGTGTTAATAACAGTGTAATTGAAAAAAATCATTGTTCTCGTCTTTCAAAAAATGCCGGAATACTCTTTTGCTGAAATGGCCGACATGCACTTCATGTATGGCAAAGCAAACGGTTGTGCTTTGGAAGCTCGGAGGTTGTACCAAGAAACTTTTCCAAATCGCCAGCTTCCTTCTGATAAACTGTTCAGCAGTTTACATCAGAGATTAAGAGAAACTGGTAATTTTACGCCAAATAAGAGAGATTGTGGACGAAACCGTACTACCCGAACGGCGCAGACAGAGGAAATTGTTCTACAACAGATTGAAGCTAATCCAGGTAGTAGCACCAGAAGAATTTCAGTACAAACGAATATTCCCAAAAGTGTTGTATGGGAAATTTTACACGAGGAACTTTTGTATCCATACCATTTGCAAAGAATTCAAGCGCTAAAACCTCNGTCACTTGAGCATATTCTGGACCGATAGCTGGCAAATAGGTAGGTAGATATTGTGTAAATTTTTATTTGACAGTTCAGTGTTAGAGATACGTAATAGCTGTGAAACAAATAACGTTTTCCCACTAACTTTAAGGAACAGCTGATCCAATCCAGTTTTTATTCGTTTTCTTGTAGTAAATATAATAAATGCCCCTATATCCCTAACCACTTGCAACTGCCAATCTCCACCCTTCGCTTCGGAAAACTGGCAACAGGGCATTCACCTATCCGCTGTTAGTAATCTAAATAAAAAACGTGTCCCGTAGTAAACAGGTACGCTTTAAAAAACTTACGCCGTCAGCCAGGAAGTCGTCGTTCCTACTTTACACTAATAATAGTAATAATTTGGAGACAGATAACGCCGGTAATTGGTACATAATTATTTTTATTAAAAAAAGCGCCTCTTGCACTACTGCGCTACTTCTGCAATTACGGGAAGTTCGTTATTAATGCCCGTTTTTGCATCTAATTAGCTATACTTAATGGTTTCTCGTAACAAAACTATAGTACGGGGGAAAAATATACTTCTACTTCGTTATAACATTGCGTTATGTAAAATTACGAGGAACTAAGAGGAAATTTTAAAACGTGCACATTCTTTGTATGTATTTAAAAAAAAAGTTTTTTCGACACATCAATGTTCTGGTAAGGCATACATAGGATTGCATATTTTACTAAATAGGCACGTTTTTTGTACGTTTTGTAATTTTTAATGTACAATATCTCGACAAAGTGAAAATTTTCTTCAAAGTTACAATAATCACTAAGAATTTTTTTCACAACTAAAGTACAATTTTTCAGTTATCCTAGCTAAAGAAAAGGCGAATTAAAAGGAGTTCATTTTACTCACTGTACCCCTGTGGTTTATCTGTCATAGAAGTATTTTATGAAAAAATCATTTGCTATGGCAGAGGATATATGTTTTCACACATAGGATGTTCCAAAAAGACCCGAAAACCAGGGTGGTTTTCGGGTTTTATAAATTTTCAGGGTTGAAGCCTATCAAAAAAAAGTGTCAGATAAAAGTTGCATGGTATTAAGACGCCTGTATGTTCTTATTTTTATGCCTTGATTTTGACCTTGGCCTTAAACTTCAATGTCAAACCAAGGTCAACTGGAACATATTAAAAGGAATATCTCATTTTTATGCCAATAAATTTCCATTTTTCCTGTATGTCCTTGCAGGTCATTTAAACGTCAAACTGGACAAAAGTGTTGACCTTTATTGCAAATTGCATGGTCAAACTAAGGACAACTTACGTATCAAATAGAATACGCTATTTTTTATGCCAGTAACCTGATACAGCGTCAAATTGTATGTGGAAATCTGGGATCAAAAAATTTTTCCAGGATGTCCTTGAAAGTTATTTGAAGGCCAAACTTATTTTTCACAAAAAAGCGGCTAAAATTATTAGTGTAATTTTGAACGGTTTTGAAATTTAACACGTTAAGTTAATAATTAAAATTTGATGATAGGTCATTCTGAAGACTGATATCTAATCAGCTGTTAGGTCATATCCAAGGTCACCATCTAATTTGTCATTGAAAAACCTACAAAATTTGCTTGAAATATTTTTGTTAGTTATTTAGAGAAAATTGATTTTTACTTCCAAATTGCCTGCAAAAACCTACTGAAATATACAGTTTTTTAGAGGATTATAAAATCATACAAAATTTTCCTGACCAGAATATTTCGAATTAAAGCGAAAAAGATAACTGAAATAAGAATTTTGGAACATATTTTGTCACAATCAGTTGGTAGATACAATCGTTTTTTTTTTAATTTTTTTACAAATAAAATTTTTCTTCATAATATAGGTATGCATATTTAAAATTTTATCGCTTCATTTTACCAACTTCATAATTCTGTAATTTTAGGAATAAAAAAAATTTCAATTAATCAAGAAATGTAAATATACAGGGTGGTCCAGATTTTAATAGACAAACTTCGGGAAAGTACTAGGCAGCAAAAATTAACATCACTTTGCTCTATGAACATAGGCGCAAAAAGCCACCGTTTATGAGATACTGGGCGTTGAAATTAACAAGAATAAAACAATTTTTTTAAATATCTAGAAAACCACTTCATCAAATTTATCCAAATTTGGTACACATTTTTTTTTTAATAATTCTTCTAGTTCTGTATAATAACCTAGAAAAATGACGTTTATGTCGTTCCTATAGCAAATAGAGACCAGATAGCGAAAAGGCCTGCACAAATTTGAAGCAAATTCTAGTTTTAATAAGAGCTGCTGTGAATACTATAACCAAAAGATGCCAAAAGTGCATTGAATTTGGAGATGGACACTTCGAGCAATTGATTTAATTTATTTGTTTCGTATATAACTTTACTTGTTGTTCGTGTTACTTGAAAGTTGAGCTCGACATGTTTGCTGTGATAGTGAAAAATGTGTATCAAATTTCGATAAATTTAATGAAGCGGTTTTCCAGTTATTTAAAAAATTGTTTAATTTTTGATAATTGCAACGCCCTGTATCTCATGAACGGTAGCTCTCTGCGCCTATGTTGATAGAGCAACGTGATATTAGTTTTTGTTATTTAGTACTTTCCCGAAGTTGGTCTATTAAAGTCTGGACCACCCAAATTCGTTTTATTTTTCCCTATTTCAACATTTTGTTTACTTAGATAATATGTCTCATAACTCGTAAACCATTCACTTTTCGACAAAAATATTTTTTTTTGATCCGGAATGTTTCAAACCGTTATAAAATGTATTCACATTACCAATTAATTCAGTGACGTAGAAGTTTTACTTTAAATAAGGAAACGATATCCTTGTTTCTCCGTCTCTGGTTTTAGTGATGTTAATTTTTGTTGTTTAATACTTTCCCGAAGTTTGTCTATAAAATCTGGACCATCCTGTAATATGCACCCGTTCTGAATCCAAAGGGTTGGCCACTCCTATTTCAATTTTCGATTTCGCAAATTACTTCGAAATTTTTTCATCAGGAAAATTATGATCCCCTAAAAACAATAAAACTCCCGTGCCTCATTATAAAATATGTATTATGATCACTTAAAATTTCCAGAACTATCACTGACATTTATAGCTATAATGAGAAGTTCCTATGGTTGCAAAATCTACTCATTTAATTTCTAGAATTTATTCTACTGTAGTAGGAAAATGCTTTTGTTACGTTAAAAATGTATTTGCCAGTGATTATCGAAATATTTTAACTATACCTAAGAACTTGTACATCTTGGCACAATTGTTGTTCATTTTTTAATAGATTTTTCAAAAGATGTTTAATAAAAGGTAGTGCTTAACGAAAAACTATATTTACTATTATACAGAGTAAAAATACGAAAATGTGTTTTCTTAGAGTGGAAAATATTAATAAAAACTCGACTTCAAAATTATAAAAGTAGACCAAAGCCAAAAATATTATTATATTTTTTTACACAAAATGCAGTACTGAGGAAACTGATGATGAAAACAGAAAATCAACGGAAATACGGAAAACTGGTGTTCACTTAACTTTCAACATGTACACACTATACAGTGTGTTCCAAAAAAAAATCAGTTACCACAAACTCCTGATATCACAATAAGATAATTTAAGCAAACTTACCTGTATACAAAAAGTAAACTTACCTGTAAATTTATGGATATACAAACTCAGTGGATGATATTGAAGAACTCAAAGTTGACGGCTATATGAAATACAAAAATAATTTAATCTTGTGGGGATTAATTCATTCATGAACATTTTGAGTTTTGAAGTACATATGTATATTATTCAAGAAATTTTCAGCATATCTACTTCTACTATGTTATATCTAAATATGCAAGCTTGTTACAGTTTACTTTATAACACATACCCAACTAGCACAATTAGTAGTAGCTTCGTTCCAACAACTAGTTATGCCAGTTGTAGTTTAATTTAATTATTGAATTACAGTTTTTGACTTGGTTAAACACAGTGTCACTAATAGTTCCGTGCAAAATAGACACTTTTATGTTAAAAAGTGACACTTCACTAGTGTGAAAGAGAATTGTCGTATAGTATCAAAAGTTGCCAATAAGACTAGGTTATAAAGACAAGCTACAGCTGTAATCAGCGACTGCTGATATATAAATTGTCAATTTAACGCTAACTAGAGAAAATTAGGACAAAAATCCTGGAGACCAAAGACCATCATTGATAACCTGTCCTATAGGAGTCATCCTTGAAGGTATGTGGAAAGAGAATATATTTCAGGTAGAAATCCATTAGCTCATTTCAGTGAATGACAAACCAGAGTTTGCGTGACTGCTTATGCAAATATGGATATAATTAGGTAAGTACCTACGATTAGATATAACAAGAGAGCAATAGGAACATTTTGTTGGAATGCAGAATGCTTTATCATTCAGAACATTTTTCTTTCATGTTGACAGACATGCGAAAACAATTATTTTAATTTAATGACAGTTGTGTAACCAATATGTATAGATATTTACATTTTAACGATTATCGTGAAAAGGAAACATTCTGCAACATATTTTTTTCTTTATTTAATTAAGACAACTGCCAGTAATGGATTAGTTTTTAAATAATTTTACACGGGAAAGAAAGATGCCTTGAAATAAATAACTATAATTTTGTGCAAAAAACTATAAACAGTTAGTAGTTATAAAAAATATTTTCATATAATTCGACAAAACAAATGACTTTTGTAGTAGTAAAGTTTAACAATAAGTATAACGTACAATTTATATCCATCTTTGCATTTGTAGTAGGAAGTAAAGTAACGTTAAGTAAGTAAGTACATAGTAGAAAGGAAGTAGTAACGTTCTGATAATGCTCAACTATTACTTTAAATTTTATCAGTTCAATTGAATTGCCATTGACTACTAAAATTGCAATTTTTACATAAAAATGAGCGAGATATGCCTTAAACTTATCAACTAATTAATTTGATTAATATATAACTTTTCTCTAAGTGAAATATGCTCTAAATTTTTGATGCCAATGAAATTAAGATGATGTCAAAATTTCATTATGATTGATAATTAAATGTTTGTTTTCAATGAACTGATATTTCATATTTTGGCAGACATAAAAAAGCAAAGGATATCATGTGATCGTAATCAGTAATGTGATGAATTGAAAAAATGAGAATACATTCAATATAGTCGCAAAAGGGATCGAGATCTAAGGGCCGGCCACCCCTATTTTAATTTTTTACTTCGCGAATATCCTCCATTTTTTCTTATTTATTTATATAAAATACGCATCCAACAGGCGATGCCCAACAGGATATGTTGTCTAGTAATAAAATAGAGAAAAAAAAGTACAAATAACACAAATATAATGAACAAAATATAAAAGAGAGATATGACTACATAAGTACGCATTTTTTATATTATTAGCCAAACAACAAAAAATATCGACACTCACTGTACTTGAAAACAATTTGATACAATGGTGATGCTACTAGGATGTTATTATTACGTTCTGTGGGTAGACTAAAAACATTATTAAGTACCTCTAGCTGATAGTGGTGGTACTTTGATATTAATATTAGATACTTAAAACGTCTGGACAGTCCAAAATGTTATACAGGGTGTCCCGAAATTCATGCAGCAAAATTTGGTTACAGATTCTTAAGACAGATTTAGGGGACCCGTATTTTTTATTTTTGCCAAGTGGCCCCCGACTTTCGGAGTTACAGCCCCCTGATGTCCGCCCCTAAGAATAATATTTTTTTTATATCTCAGAACCCTGTTGTACGAGAATCACTAAATTTGGTAAACAGGGATTTTATGACATGGAATCTGATGATGCTACGTTTTTTGGCGGGGAACCCCCTTAAGACAATTTTTCGTGGGCTCCCTTGTCTTTGGAGCCAAAATAATTTGGTCGCATATTTAAATTTCTTAAAAATTATCAGTCCACTAGAAAGCCATTAAATGTATAAACTTTTTGTCTCTTTATACTTGTTTCGTAAAGCGCATTGTTTTCGAGAAAAATGTCAAAATGTAATTGAATGCCATTTCGCCATTTTTCTCAAAAACATTGCGTTTTACGAAACTAATATCAAGAGACAAAAAAAGTTTCTAAATTTAATGGCTTTCTAGCTAACTCATAATTTAAAAAAAATCAAATTTGCTACCAAATTTCTCTGGTTCCAAAGACAAGGGGGCCCACGAAAAAGTGTCTTAAGGGAGTTTCTCGCCAAAAAGCGTAGCACTGTGACATTCCACGTTATAAAATCCTTGTGTACCAAATTTAGTGATTCTCGTACAACATGGTTTTGATATAAAAAAGACTTCTTAGGGGCAGATTTCAGGCGGCTGTAACTCCGAAAGAGGGGGCCATTTGGCAAAAAGAAAAAATACGGTTCCCCTAAATTTGTCTTAAGAATCTATGACTAAATTTTGTTGCATGAATTTCGGGACACCCTGTATAGAACTTTCTACAAAAACATTACTTACTTGAAAACTTTTAGCAAGGACATGAATATTGAAACGCTCAAGTAATAGATCATGTGGAAAACCGTGAGGGGGATATGTACCATCCAAGAAGTACACAGCTGATTTCATAAACCTACGCTGTACTCTTTCCAAAGTTGCAATTTGATTAGCATAATTTGGGTTCCAGACCATTGATGCATATTCTAATTTAAAACGAATAAAGGTAGTGTAGAGCAATCGTAGAAATACTGATAAAGCCTTTGGAATTCCTTATTATGAACCCCATATTCTTGAAAGCAGATGACGCAATTATGTCTATATGTTTTGTAAAGTTTTGTAGATAATGTAGGGTCAAATGTAACTCTCTTTCATGTAATCGGGTCTATGCAATATTATATTATCTAATTTATAATCAAATAATAAATAATTTTTTTAGGTGAATGTAATGATATTACACTTGGAGGGATTTAGGGTTAAATTATTATTTAGACACCACAGACTAATGACATTAAATGCATTCTGTAACATATAGCAGTCGGCAATGGTGTTTATTTCGCAAAATAGCTTAAGGTCATCTGCATACATTAAATGGTGTACTTGTAGATCAACCATGATGTCGTTTACAAAGAGAACAAAGAGTAAGGGTCCGAGTATAGATCATTGAGGCACACCAGATATTTGATTAAACTTGTGCGATTTAAAACTACGAAGCTNGATTACGTTCTGTGGGTAGACTAAAAACATTAATAAGTACCTCTAGCTGATAGTGGTGGTACTTTGATACTATTATTGATTATTATTATATTATATTAGATACTTAAAACGTCTGGACAGTCCAAAATGTTATACAGGGTGTCCCGAAATTCATGCAACAAAATTTGGTTACAGATTTAGGGGACCCGTATTTTTTATTTTTGCCAAGTGGCCCCCAACTTTCGGAGTTACAGCCTCCCGATGTCTGCCCCTAAGAATAATATTTTTTTTATATTTCAGAACCCTGTTGTACGAGAATCACTAAATTTGGTAAACAGGGGTTTTATGACATGTGGAATCTGATGATGCTACGTTTTTTGGCGGGGAACCCCCTTAAGACAATTTTTCGTGCGCTCCCTTGTCTTTGGAGCCAAAAATTTTGGTCGCATATTTAAATTTCTTAAAAATTATCAGTCCACTAGAAAGCCATTAAATTTATAAACTTTTTGTCTCTTTATACTTGTTTCGTAAAACGCAATGTTTTCGAGAAAAATGGCAAAATGTAATTGACTGCCATTTCGCCATTTTTCTCAAAAACATTTTCTAAATTTAATGGCTTTCTAGCTCTCATAATTTAAAAAAAAATCGAATTTGCTACCAAATTTTTCTGGTTCCAAAGACAAGGGGGCCCACGAAAAAGTGTCTTAAGGGGGTTTCTCGCCAAAAAGAGTAGCACTGTGAGATTCTACATGTCATAAAACCCCTGTGTACCAAATTTAGTGATTCTCGTACAACATGGTTTTGAGATATAAGAAAGACTTCTTAGAGGCAGATTTCAGAGGGCTGTAACTCCGAAAGAGGGGGCCAGTTGGCAAAAAGAAAAAATACGGATCCTCTAAATTTGTCTTAAGAATCTATGACCAAATTTTGTTGCATGAATTTCGGGACACCCTGTATAGAACTTTCTACAAAAACATTACTTACTTGATATTCTTTTAACAAGGACATGAATATTGAAACGCTCAAGTAATAGATCATGTGGAAAATCGTGAGGGGGCTATGTACCATCCAAGAAGTACACAGCTGATTTCTTTCCAAAGTTGCAATTTGATTAACATAATTTGGGTTCCAGACCATTAATGCATATTCTAATTTAAAACGAATAAAGGTAGTGTAGAGCAATCGTAGAAATACTGATAAAGCCTTTGGAATTCCTTATTATGAACCCCATATTCTTGAAAGCAGATGACGCAATTATGTCTATATGTTTTGTAAAGTTTTGTAGATAATGTAGGGTCAAATGTAACTCTCTTTCATGTAATCGGGTCTATGCAATATTATATTATCTAATTTATAATCAAATAATAAATAATTTTTTTAGGTGAATGTAATGATATTACACTTGGAGGGATTTAGGGTTAAATTATTATTTAGACACCACAGACTAATGACATTAAATGCATTCTGTAACATATAGCAGTCGGCAATGGTGTTTATTTCGCAAAATAGCTTAAGGTCATCTGCATACATTAAATGGTGTACTTGTAGATCAACCATGATGTCGTTTACAAAGAGAACAAAGAGTAAGGGTCCGAGTATAGATCATTGAGGCACACCAGATATTTGATTAAACTTGTGCGATTTAAAACTACGAAGCTGAACAAACTGCTACGTATTTTGTAAATACGATTCAAACAGTTGCAAAAGTGATTCAGACACACCAAACCTATCTAGTTTGTACAGCAAAAGGTCGTGGTCGAGTCTGTCAAAAGCTTTAGTGAAGTCGGTATAGATAACATCGACGTCTGTCAAGATTCTCGTTAATCAACTGAGGTTTTTGGACAAGGTTAGTAACAATGGATCTGCCCTTAATAAATCCGTATTGCTCCCACGACAACAACCCAGACAAGGATCTGTATAAAAAGCCAAGTAATAAAATCTCAAATATTTTAGAGAAATTGCAAATAATAGAAATTGGCCTGTAATTAACCAATTCATTTTCATTACAAAAGTTCTATATCGAGTTCTACAAGTCAGCCCCTAAAAAGACGATATAAGTTCCTTGCTTCATTATCAAAATATGGCCACATTAGTTTTTTTGAAAATAGTTTTACCTAACCAAAACTTGAAAGAAGCACGCTAACACTAAATACATAAAAAACACATCATTATATATCGCTCACCTCAAAAAGTTGTTAACGTTTCGAAAATCTGTCTGTCTTTACCTTTTGACTTTTTTCAAAGTTTATGTTTCTGCCTGAGTTAGAGATGATGTTTATTCTGTGATTACTCAATTCATCTTTTACAATTTATAGGCAACAAGGTTCCAAGTTCACAGAATAATATTTTAATATTTTTGAAAGACATTTTTCGCTGTTCAACAAAATAATGGCGATTTCTTTTAATTTTCATTTAACGTTATTATTTTCGTTTCCCAAAAATGTAGCCGAACCCCATTGAATTATATGACCGTTATATGATTGCAAATTTGTAATTTCTCAAATTCTCGTTTTTTAATGAAATATTTGTGCTCGCCTATTCTAATTTTAACAGAACGAAAGGTCTCTCCAAATATAATGTCATATAAATCACAAGGCATGCTATTAAAATTGTCTAGATTTAAATTTTAGATGTAATACAAATTTTCATTCTAATTTAAAATTTTATTCTAAAACCTTGTACCTATTTTAGTAAGTGTAAGATTTATGTAGATATGTTTTTATTTTGTTGGATGTTACCCAATTATTTTTATTTTTCACGTGCATGATAATAATATTCAATATTAATAATTTAATTAGTTTCATGGCAATTAAATATCGTATAAATGAGTTCCAGTAAAGAACCAACACGCACATCTCGATCATAAAAAATATTTAATTGCCCTTAAACGTTGAGAAAACGGTAATAGGCAGCTACAAATTTTCGTTTTTATGTCCATTTCATTGAATTTATTTAAAAAAATTAAACGGTATAAAACCTTCGGGCAACAACAAAATTAGTACCTACGTGCCAGGTTCTTTAAAAAACGTCATGGGTGCGGAACATATACAGGATGGACCAAGGAAAATGAAACAAGTTCAGTAAATACATATATGCTTAAAAAAGAAAATGCGAGAAGTATCGAAAAAATATGAATTCAACGACTGCTGTGTTTCGAAAAATGTAAGGAAAATAAAAAATGTGTTCTTTGCTCATTTTTCAAAAAGGGCAAAGCATATAAAACCATCGAATCATTAGTCGGAATATTCCTTTGTGAAACCTTTAGGTACTGACAGTAGTTTAAGACAAAATTACAGTGCAATAATAGTATATTGTTATATTAGGATTAAAAGTGTTACTTTTGTGGCGAGCAAATTTTGTATTTAAGAGGCGAAGCGTAGCGTAGCCGAGCAGATGTAAAAATGCGAGGCAAAAAAGACACTTTTAATCCCAATAAAACATGGTATTTTTTTATCCAACCGAAATTCCACATTTCACCAAATTTGGATAATAAAGCAAGCAAAGTAGGGGTAAGTAGGATATATCGATGTAGTCATGGATAGGTATACTTTGTCAAACATAAGTCGCCATATTGCTAATTGAGTTAATTTGTAAGTGTTTATGGTTCAATTTTCTAAAAATCGAATCTAATGAAGATTTAGGTGTACCTGAGAAGATACTGGAGTGTGCGAAGGAGGTTTCTTTGAATCTTCTCCCAACGAAATCTCGAGAAATTTATGAATGTGTCTACCAACGTTTTATGGGTTGGTGGCTGGTGCAAAGAAAAAACTTTAAGTTGTATTCAGAAGATGTATTGACGGTGTATATCTCAAATTTAGCATGACAACAAAATGAAGCCGTCAACGCTTTGATCACAATATTCAATGTTGCGGTCATCGTTGGATATAAAGAAGGGGATTGATATAAGCAAATATTCAAAGTTACTTGTTTTTCTCAAGAAACAAAATGAGGGATATGTACCGAAAAGACCGCGAGAATTTACAAAGGAGAAAATTGATTGCTTTTTTGAATAGCGCACCTAACAATTTATATTTGATGATGAAGGTAAACACTTTAAAAATAAAAGACCAACATTTTTAAAAAGCTTCTTTATAGGTCGTCCTAATATTTGGGGTTGCAGGCGCATGCCGTTCTGGTGAATTAGTCAATTTAACAATTGATAATGTTGAAGATGTGAAATCCGCCTTAATCATAAAAATTTTCAATACCAAAACCAAGAGACCACGTTCTTTTGCTGTGCTGGGAGACAATTATTTAAGTTTTTATCGAAAATATGTTGCTTTACGTCCACCCGGATTGGTAGAACGTCGATTATTTCTCAGATATGTTAGTGGAAAGTGTCATCGAATAGTGGTCGGTGTCCATAAACTCAGTGCATGAAGTGGCAAAGCTGGACAACTGGAAAGAGTACAATGGACATCGCATTACGACTAACGTCTGCTATCCTTTTAGTTGACGGCGGTGGTGACCTCATTTGTCTTAAAAGACATGGAGGATGGCTACATTGTAGACTCACTTTTGAACAAAGTAAATATTGTGAAAAGAATATTGAAAGTTGATGGTGGTAATGATAAACCAAGCACCGTTGTCATTTCTGATTTCACAACATCTGAAAATATATTTTTTTTAATTGTCAGTGTTGCGAGAAACAACTACTCCGAGGGCTACATGCCCCTACCGACATTGAATTATACTCGCAACACCTAGTACAACAGCTAGGGTCATTTGTCAGTTTAGTCCTCATCAGTGTGTCATAGGTGAGACAACCCACGAACGAACCAACCTTTTTGCATCGTATCGTCACGACAATCTGAAAATAATATAACTGTTAATGAAAAAGTGTTATATTGCTTTGAGAATTACTCCAAGAATGAGGGTAGTGGCAGTTTCAGTGGTTTATTTAATTTTTATACTTGTTCACATGTTCAAACTGTGTATTTAATATCAATGTGGATAAACAAAAATTATTGGAAATATTGTTGAATAAACTTTTATAAATTAAAACTTAGCTCCTAGGATTAAAAGTGGATACTTTTGTTGCTAAGAAACCATTTTTTTCTCAGTAAGGAAAACTTCTGCTAGTCAAAAAATGTCATAGTTTTGTGGCGGTTGTAGAAAAAAACCTTTATTGCACAGGCCCTTACAAAAGACAATTTTCTACTCTCATGCAATTATCAAACCTTTCTTTCTTCGATAAATATTTTCAGAAACAATTCTTTCAGATGATTTCATTCTGAAAATCTAGTCTCATCTACCATATAAGGTGCATTCCAAAGTAAACAGGACTTTTCAAAAATACGTATTTCTAGTGAGGGCATCTATTGACAATTGCATAATGTCGGAAAGGTAGATCCTTTCCTTATGTACTGTCAAATTTCATGACATTTGAACCAATAGAAGCAGAGATCAAGTTTATGGTGATGGTTGTTTATCCTGTGTCGAAGTTCACGAGTGATAGGCGGTTTAAAAATGGTCGTGAGGACGTAAATGATGAGCAACATGTTGGCCAACCGAAATCCGTCACCACCGTAGATTCCACCAAACTGTGCGTGAATTCATCAAATACGTTACCAGCCAAAATCTCCATTAAATTCATGGAATTAGAATTGAGCATCTCGAAATTTATCGCATTTTGAGCGAACATTTCGGCTACTGACAAGTGTGTGCACGATTTGTTCCGCGCAGTTTGACTGACGACCAAAAATTGCTCAGAACTTAACATTCGAAGGACATCACATAGGAGGCCAAAAGGACAAAAACTGCCTCTACAACATTTTGACTGATGATGAAACGTGGTGTTTTCAATATGGTCCAGAAACCAAGCGCCAAAGTGTCGAGTGCAAGGCGCCAGACGACCAAAACCTAAAAAAATCTCGTTTGAAGAAGTCAAAAGTGAAGACAATGTTGATTTACTTTTACGATTCCAATGACATTGTCCACAAAGAGTTCGTTGCACCAGGCCAAACAGGTAATGCACAAATTTTATCTTGACGTTTTGAAGCGTTATTCAGCCAGAATATCGCGCAGGAGGAAGTTGCACGATAATACGACATCTCATAGAACGACACTTGTGACCGATTTGTTGGATTGAAAATCGCATTTTAACTTTCAACCTCTCTTCCCTTATTCGCCTGATTTGGCATCCAGAAGGCTTAATTAGAATTGAGCATCTCGAAAATATCAATTTATCGCATTTTGAGCGAACATTTCGGCTATTGACAAGTGTGTGCACGATTTGTTCCGCACAGGTTGACCGACGACCAAAAATTGCACAGAATTTAACATTCGAAGGACATCACATAGGAGGCCAAAAGGACAAAAACTGCCTCTACAACATTTTGACTGATGATGAAACGTGGTGTTTTCAATATGGTCCAGAAACCAAGCGCCAAAGTGTCGAGTGCAAGGCGCCAGACGACCAAAACCTAAAAAAATCTCGTTTGAAGAAGTCAAAAGTGAAGACAATGTTGATTTACTTTTACGATTCCAATGACATTGTCCACAAAGAGTTCGTTGCACCAGGCCAAACAGGTAATGCACAAATTTTATCTTGACGTTTTGAAGCGTTATTCAGCCAGAATATCGCGCAGGAGGAAGTTGCACGATAATACGACATCTCATAGAACGACACTTGTGACCGATTTGTTGGATTGAAAATCGCATTTTAACTTTCAACCTCTCTTCCCTTATTCGCCTGATTTGGCATCCAGAAGGCTTGTACATACATCCTGAAGGACATCTCGGCCGATGACCTAAAACACTCATTCGACATGCTTTTAGGTAGTGCAATTCGCTGTATTGAACCGGAAGGGATTATTTTGAATAAAACAAATCGATTTTACTCAAAAAACTTTTTGTTGTTCCTATTTTTAAAAAGTCCTGTTTACTTTGGAACGTGCTTTGTATTTTGGTCAATAAGCTATCAATACTTAAGCCTCATGTTGATTTTTAATACACTTAAGCAACACAAAAGCCATATTTTTTTTGTCTTGTTTTTTTTTCAATATAAACAGTGACTATGCTATTACATTGCTCTAATTGTTCAAAGATTGTTTTAATATGGAAACTGTCCGAAACTTACGACAACACATGTAGTTATGATTAGGTATAATTTATAATAATTACTCAGTATCATCTTGTAGCACGATGTATCTAAATAGTTGGTTTAACCGCTGATGAAACTGGTTACAGTTACATGGGGCATGGGGCTTAACTGGCCGTGTACATGGACAAGGGTTGACTGCTTGTTTAGTTACACACTCAGTTGATTCGTAAGGGAGTAAAACGACGAGATTGCGATGAGATATGAGTACGTCGCCATATTTTAAATATACATACATCAGCTATAACTTATAGTTAGTATGAAGTATCCCATTAACAGAAATAAAAGAAATAATCGTGTATCCAAATTGTATTATTAATATATCTGAAATTAATTATAAGACTGATTGATTATTAAGTTATTAACGAAATAATTCATGAGAAACTAATGAAGAAAGTATTCAGCTTTGTATGAGTATAAAGCAACCCTCATAATAACGAGCGATCAAATAAAAACGTGGTCAAGTTGGTTCTGAAAATTTGGACGTAGGGCGTAGCGTATAGCAAATGAACTTAAACGTCATCTGTCAAAGCGCTATATCGCCGCTATCAATTTGAATATTTTCGTTTTAAAAAGCGTTTAAAATGGTGTTTTCTCAAGAACAAAAAGTGTTTATCATAGAGTCCTACTTTAGAAATGGACGCAAGATTGATGGAATATGGAAGTATTCTATTGAGGAATGTTTCATAGAATTTCAAAATCAATTTCCCGGCGTTGTTGAGTACAAAATTTTTCAAAGTGCAGTTCAGCGTTGTGTTAATGTTTTTCGTGAAACGGGCAGTGTAACAAGAAAAGAAGGAAGCGGCCGACCTAAAAAGCGGACTGAAGAATTAAAAGAAAATGTCCAACAAATAATGGAAAATGCGCCAAGAACTTCTGTACGTGTTTTATCACAAATGGTGGGAGTATCAGTCGGTACCTGCCACACAGTGTTAAAAAAAGATTTGCGTTTGTTCTCCTATCGTTTAACTTGTCAGCAAGAACTTCATGAAGTTGATTTTCCGCGACGGGCTGTATTTTGTGAATGGTTTTTAAACAACTACGGTGAACTTCATAATATCACCTTTTTTTCTGATGAAGCCTGGTTTCATTTAAGTGGTTACGTAAACTCACAGAATATGAGAATGTGGTCTTCTGAAAAACCAGATAACTTTTTTGTCGAGGGCCCTCTACACGCTCAAAAAATTGGAGTTTGGTGTGCTCTCAATCGAAGGAGGATTTATGGACCTATTTTTTTTAATGGTACTCTTACTGCGCAAAGGTATAGAGAAGAAATTATCGCTCCTTTTGTTAACCAGCTGGAAGAAAACGAAATTACAAACTTTTACTTTCAACAAGATGGCGCAAGGGCACATACGGCAGGCGAGACGATGAATATGTTGAGGGAAGTTTTCCAAAATCGACTAATAAGTCTCAATGCTGAACATGAATTTCCACCGAGGTCATGTGATATTACGCCGTGTGATTTCTTTTTGTGGCCTTACCTTAAAAACACTATTTTTGAACTGCCTATTCCTGATTTAAACCATCTGCAGGCTCGACTTATAGACAAGATTCGTGAAATTAACAATACCCCGAGCATCTTAGAAAATGTCTTTAATTCTTTGAGGAACAGGTGTGAAAAGTGCTTGGAACAAGGAGGGGGACACTTTCAGCAGCTGCTTTAATTTATTGTTATAACAAGGAGGGGGACACTTTCCGCAGCTCCTTTAATTGTTTGTTATTGTTATCACGATTATTCTTTAAAATAAAGTTATATAGTCATTAACGTTATTGAAACTGACAGCTGCTATACAGCTCGTTGAGAAATGAGGTTAAGTTGGTCGCTATAAGCTACTCCCTACGTCCAATGTGTCAGAGCCAACTTCGACCACGTTTTTATTTGAACGCTCGTTATAAGTAAAAAAAAAAAAAAGAATTTGCTAATCCTTTACATTGCGTGTATCAGCAACCAAAATCCAGCGTTAAAGTGAAAATGTAGATGCCCATTTTTATAAATGTTTGTTATTTCGTATTGGCTGATGGCAAACATTGAGCTTTTATTTGTTATCATTGTATCCACCTCCTATGATTATACCTAAGTAATAAAATAATTAAGCAGTTCTTTATTACTAAATGTAAAATGTAACGAAGGATACAAATGGCCAAAGGGCATTGAACAATATTGTCAATAAAACTCAAGATTGAAGATAGGCTAATTACCTTAAGTGCTATATAAAATGTTACACAAGGTGTCCCGTAAGTAATAGCAGCAGCGGGTCCTCCTTACTAAAATGTTACAATTTAACCAAAAGGTATGGGGCGTCATAGTGAAATTGTTTCCATTTATTTCGAAACTATAAAGGTGAATATCTGGAAAATAGTTATTCTTGCGACACTTGTGAGGAAAAACGAAAAAAAAAAATCAAAAACGCAGTTCTCCTCACTAAAATATCGGATTTGAATTTGTACCTAAAAGAACCCTCGATTCCCGAAATTTGTGCAATATCTATCATTTTGAAAAGGTTATTTAAAAATATGTAACGAAAACAAATTTTTCACATTGACGTTGATTGTTGATTGAAGTATCAACTTAAAGACTAAGGTAAGTTTGGTTAAATCGGTAATAGAATCCGCTGTTGCTCCAAGTACCATTACTTACGGAACACCCTGTATAACCTAAAATTATTTTGTAGTATTAAAATAGGGAAATAATAACGTCTTTAAAGGAAGCTCCAAAATTAAGATCTGTCATTACATTTACATCGGCAATTTTGTCTTGTCTTACAGTGTTGTTAAGTTAGCAGTGGCAAGAACGGCCAATAGTAGCGGCTAATCGCAAAGTGTAAATCTACAATACATTAGAATTAATAGCCAACGCTCGCATCTCGTTCTCTAATGGTAGAGTCGATAGTATAGGTATTTGCTTGTAATGCTGTTAAAAGCTAGCTAAAACAGTTCTAATGCTAAAATTTCTCCAAAATACGGCAACAATGTAATTCAAAGTTAAATATTTTGTATTTGTTTTTTGCTTAAAATCAAAATGATCGAAAATCAAAAAAATACATAGGTAAGTAAATATAGTTTCTCCGAAGTCAGTTGAACATGCATAAAAAACCGAGCAATCAAGTTTAATGAGTTTCATGGGCGTCCCTAAAAAGTTTTCTGCTAAAGGTAGAAAATTATAATAATTTGTATATAATGTGTAGAAAATTTCTATTATATGTTCATTTGACCAACAACATATTTTAATTATTTATGTCCTCAACCAATTTTATTATATTAATGGTAAATTTCGTTTTGTTCCGTTTCAAAAGGTCTCCAAAATGCCATGTTGTAATAATATTAGTAAACCAAATATCCCTCTTATATTTCCCTTTCGCAATAGAAGGGTGCCTATAATAAATTAAAATTATCTGAAGCACACCAAATTCCGCATTGCCGCACTTCACTGCCAGGCGACTTGTCGACAACTGAATTTTATGACGCAATGGACCAGAGCAACAGTGCGTCTTTGCCCGCACGCTCATTCTTCAACTGAGCGTATCCATTTCTACCACCTGTACGTTTCGTTCGACCAGACCTGCATATGGGTATGGCTAAATAAATGTAGGAACAAGCTTTTCAAGTATTTCAATGCCGAATTGCTGCTTAGTGACCGAGCCTGGTACATACCTTGAAGTTATTGGTTCTTCAATTGACTTCGGAAAAACTATACGAAATTTACAGTTACGTGACTGTTGAACATTTTTAAAATACTATTGTACCTAAATGTTAACATTTTTTTAGAAACTGTTTTAGTATTTAAACAATGATTAATTGCAAAACTAACACACAAGTGTAGGAAGGAAATAGTACAATCTTGAAATAATAAACACACATGGTATTTAAGTACAGTCAACAAACGAAATTGAAAAACACTGTCAAAGACATGGGCGTAGCTAGGAGCGGCTGCCCCCCTATCATTTTGAAAAGGAGGTTGCAGATTGCTTGGCTTTTTTTTTAGTCAAATGAAAAATTGTTTAGATTTTTTTTAGACGCCTCCATAGAGCTTGCAGCTCCAGGCCCACCCTTAGCATAAATCCTAGCTACGCCCATGACCATCTCTATTTTAATTCGTTACTTCGCAAATTTTTTCATCGCGAAAGTTTTCTATGTAGGTTTAGAAATCATCCCCTAAAAAAGGGTGTGGGTCCCCCTTCGTTATCAAAATGTGACCACTATAATTTCTGCAGGCCGTCACTGATTTTTAATTTTAATATCTAAGGTTTATCTATCAATAATCACTGTACCTGATTTATATTCACGTACTAGGAATGAATATTACACAAAATATAAGAAATACAGAAAGTCTATGCAGAGAACTAGAGAACAGATAATATCCATTTTATGATATATTAAATAAATATAGCTGAAGTTGTGAGCTGGTTTGGTTTTCCTCCAAGCCAGTAACTACGCCTATTTAGTCACGTACCTCAGACGTACCTATAATATCTGAGGAGCGATTTCCTCTGTACCTATTTAGGCGCTCAGGAACCAACAGCAAGAATTAAAATCAATATCAGGTCAAGCCTAAAGGTTGTAATAGCGGAATCAGCTGTACTGAGCCTAGTGCAAGAACAACAAGGGCAGATCAATAATTTCTACTAAGGTTAATGAAGTGCATTGTTACTATCTAGTGACAGCGGCCAGAAACATAGGTCATGGCTTAATAGTATGGAAAACTATGGTGCTTTGTGTTTCCAGGAATCTCTGAATTATGATAATTGGAAAGTTGTCTGAAGTATTCGGGTTATATTTTATAACATCTTTTCCTAGAAAAAAACCAAACCAAATTAACGTGTTCAGGCACCCTGGGAAACTGGGGATAAGAAAAATTTTTGGTATTTTTTTTTATAGTGTAAGACTCTCAAAACTGAATAAATGTTGCTTACCCCCACATTCTCAAAGGTGCTGATCACAAATCTGTTATTTTTGTACGGTCGAAGCTAAATTTCAAAATTCTAACCTGTATCTACATTTCACACAGCACTCGAACCCTCACTGTTTACAATATTTTCCGATCTATCCATATATCTTTTAAAACACATCTAATAAGAGGTTTTTAATAATTCCAAGAAGACAGATTTTCTGTTTGAAGGGAATATATATTTATTTTAATAATTGCGTCATCCTCTGATATGAGATTAATAAGTACCGCTTTATTTCTAAGGGCAACAGATAAATTAAAAATAATGTATTGATATACTGTAAAAAAATTGGTGTGAGTGAAAGCAATAAAGGTACGGAGTTAATCCATTGAGTGAAATGATTTACTCATTTGTGATAATATTTGAACTAAAACTGAGTACGTTCACACAAATATAGGTACCCATTAAATAAATTCTCCAGATAAACTCGTATTTTGTACATTTGTACCTAAACCGGTATTAATATCCTCATTATTGATTGACCCCACCCTATTCTATGGTTGTCGTGCGTTGTCTTTGTTTATTCCCATCTCCCATCGTCCCCATTAGCTCATCTCGTGGCGTGGTGTATGGCGTGTAGTGCTAGACAAGTATCCCGGTTATTTTGGTGACAGTTATATTTAAATGCAGTGGTTTGATTACAATATCAAAAAACAATAATCTAGATTAATACTTGGTTAAATAAAAAGATAGTTAGATTGTTACGTATATGTAACGTACAACATAAGTTATGTACGGCAATCTATTCGTACGATTAGTTAACTAATTCTTTTAATAGAGACCTAAAATATTGTCTCTAAAACAAATCTGTGTAGAAACCACTGTGGCAGCTTAGTAAATTGTGACTTTAATACAAATATAATATAAACCAAGACTGAGTAAAAAATTACTCAATAATAGTTAAAATTAGAAAAAAAGGCAACTCTTAATTGGTTTTACATACTCAGAATAAAGTCGCTCACTTGATAACAGAAACTCGAATTTGAGTAAAATTCGCTCACTTCTGTTGCAGTAGTTCCACTCATAAAATTTTACACAATCGGGTGTGGCAGAAATTAATACATTATTCAGTAAAATTGAGTGAAATTGAGTGAAATATTTTATACAGTGTAAAATTTATTAAACTATTAAATTTATTTCAACAGTAATTTTCTTTTATAACACAGCCTCACAAAAAAACGATCGGATCTGGTATTCAGACCCATGTATTTGCATGTATTTTTTCCGCTGAATCCGAATCTGCCTTCAGATTTGGCCCAATAATTCGTGTTGCAGAGTTATGGATCCATCTTTCTATCCACCCATCCATTTAAGAATTCATACATCTTTCTATCCAGTTGTTCATGCATGAACACGCATATTTATTCATCCACCTGTACTACCTATAAAACCCACCCATCCACCCATCTATCCATCTACTTTTTGTACTGAGAGATGAGATAACAGCCATTTAAAGAGAGAGGAGACAAACAATAATATGTATATGAATTTTTGCATCATTAAAGTTACATTTCATTTTATTTTATGTATTACTATATTCTATTATATTTTGTTTGTACTTTGTAAGGTAACAAATCCTTATTTTTTTCCTTACGTTTTAAGTTTTTTATTCATTTTAAAAACATTTACATACATATACGTTTTCAATGTCCCAATTTCTTTAATTACGGTTTTCATTAAAGAAACGATTTTTTCTTTCGTATTTCTTTTATGCGGACACCTCTCTTGAATGGACACTTTTAGTCGGTCCCGTTGGTGTCCGCCCAAGGGAGATTTCACTGTATATGGATTAGATTAAGTTTTCTATTAATTTAAAAAAATTAACCTGACCTTGTCTAACTATATAGATAGGTAAACTTCCACAAAAAGTTATGTTACGTCAGGTTAAAAACTTAACCTTATCTAACTTAACCTTATATAGTCAGAATCATATAGACCCCGAAGTTAGATTAGGTCAGGTTGTATATATTTATTTAATATATAAAAATATTAACTTATACTTCGTGTAGAAATTTGTCAAGATA
>NW_019416328.1:181682-249618 GCF_000390285.2 Anoplophora glabripennis | reverse complement strand
AATAATATTAATTATATCTACCGGTTTTAAGAATTGAGTTCAAGATCCATAAAACATTTTAGTTATAGTGGCTTTACATTACAAACTATTATTTTGAGTTATATTTATATTTTTTTTCGTATCACACGACATGTATGAATGAGTAAGAAAAGTAAGTTTACAGTGCTTAGTAACCTTATTTTAGACACATCAAACAATTATTAAAGACATGTCAAAGAGAAATAGAAAAATGTATGGCATGCCGATCGGAGATGGAAGTTTAAATGCGAAATGTTATAAGTATCTACTTTCTTACTTGTTCTTCTTTTTCATTATTTTTCTGTAGTGTTGTACATAGTGATGATAAGCGTTGTGTTAAGAGTACATTTTAAAATTTAGAAATATTTTTTTCTCGACTGTACAAAAATTACTTCAGATTCGTGATGAAAGAAAATAAGGCAGGAAGACAAATGCATTTTTTATAGTTTTACGGTATAATAATAAATAGTTAACAAATTTAGAGAGGTTTTGAGCATTTTCCGCTATATTGAATGAATGAAAAATTTTATAAAGGGGCATAAAGTTTGCCGTCACCGTGGTCGCAGCGTCCCGGAAAGCACACGCTACGTGGCAACGCCGCGGCCACTACACTGGTCCACGCGCGCCTCCCTCCCTCCCGATGGCGCCCCCCTGCACCTTGCGCCATGTGGCCAACATAAACAAAGTACATTACGCACGCGGGGGTCGGATCAGCTGTGCGTCTAGCTTGGGAGGGGACGCGCAGGCGCTGCCAAACCTCTCCGTCCGAGGATCAGTCAGTGAGAGTGCTTCCTCGATGGCGCAGGCCAGGCGGTTGTGCTGCCCTCGGGCCGCCGGAGGGCCCCTACTGAGGGAGCCGGGCCCTCGCTCCCCCGACACCCTCCTGGACATCACGGCGAAGATCGTCGCCGAGAATATACCGTTCCAGAGGATCGAAGAGCGCTACGACCGCATCCCCGAACCGGTTCAGCGGAGGATTATTTATTGGTCCTTCCCCCGGAACGAAAGAGACATTTGTATGTATTCGTCGTTGTCGCGAGTGCCCCCTGTGAACTCCAGTGGTGAGCCCCAAAATCTGTCGTTCTGTAAAGGATTAAAGCTGCTCGAGACTGGATGCGTCGACAACGTGTTACAAGTCGGTAAGTTAATGGCCAGGAAAATCGGGGGCAGAACGGGATGATGCATCAGGATTCGTTAGGGGCGTTTTGGTGGACCGCCTTGCTAGACGACATAAAATTGCAGCGATTAACCGGAAACATACAAAATACTCACCGCTTAGGTACGACGTACCTTTTGGGGCGAACTATAGTTACTACATCTCCAAAAAAGTAAACAAAAACTTTGCTCCAAAAGGAAAAAATAAAAACTAAAATTCAGGATGTAACAGGGACGTTGTAACAAGCTTTCCAGCCCAATCCTTTCGTCATTTTTCTTTCTGAAACAATTTTTTTAGGGCTGCTGCACAATTATTCAAAGATTAGATGTGAAACACAGTTTCTTAACAATTATTCAGGAACCATTGAATATATAGACTTTAAATTTAGTATATTTTAATCATAGTAACTGCCGACATGTAAAATTTGAAAAAGTTTAACCAGTGGCGTCGAAAATAGAGGGTTCTTAGAGGTTGCAACTGTCAAATCTGAAATTATTTGACGTAAGAGAATATTTTATGTATTTGGAGCTTCTCGAGTTTTTTTTCATAACACACCGTTTATGATTAAAAGTCTTTGGACTTTGGTCTTTGGACCATGACAAATGCATTAATGCATTTTTAGCAGCGAAGCACATAGGAAAATAAAAATAACATGAACTTTTTACATAAATTCGGGTTTATTGAGATGAAATGTAGTCAGACAACTAAAACTGAACCATTCCATTCTAATTAGAATAGTTGACTTTTATCTATGATCTACTGCCCCATCTGCTGCTGATGAATAGCTAACATTGTCGTATCTTTTGGACTTTGCTGGTAAACTGATCATTCTATGAAAAAAATCTCGAGGCAAAAAAGTTTTCACAGGAGATGGTACATCCAAATTTGAAAAGCAACGTATTGTCTAATTATTTATTTGTGGCATTTTCTACCACATTGAAAAGGAAGAACATTTTAATAAATAAGCCTTTGAGTAAAAAAGAGTACTCCCTTAAAGTCAGTTTTTTTGTGGCAGTTGAAACCCTTCCTTTTTCACACCTGGACTAGTTTTTGTTCAAATTTTATTTAAAAAGTACGTACATATGTGAAAATTATACTGTACCAAATTTAAAGACTATAATGAAGATATATCTGCAGTGGTTCTTGAGTTCTTGAGGAACATATAAATAATTCTGTGTTTAACATACAATTTTTGAAGAATCGTAGACCCCTTAGGAATTGCTTAAGAAGGAAGAATCGATACTCTTGTGTTTTGATCGTTTTGACCCAAGATATCAGCTATGGAAGTTTGTTACAACATCGCTGTTACATTTTGTACAAATACATGTACATAAAAATATCAAGGTAGGTGTGCACAAATCTAAACGGTTTGGAAAATTTAATGGAATCATCAAATTTTAAAATTTCACTTTTTCAAGAACTATTCATAAGCAGACATAAATTATAAACTCATGTTTTACGTACCCAATACAACTTCATTCAAATTCTAATCTAACCAACGGACATAAAGATATATCTAAGAATGGCAAGCAAGTATATTCTATTGCGAATATAAAAATAATGAATAAATAAACACATTATAGTCAAATCGAGGAATAATTATTCAGCTGTTTAACATTTTAATGACAACTATAAATCTAGTATTTGGCTAGAACGCTGTTATTGTTAATAATTAATCAGTTCCAGGGAGTGTCTACGTGCATACCAGTTATGAGTGTTTTGTTTTTATATCAATGGTATTTTGATTTGTACTAGAATCTTATGACATGTTCGATATGATCGTCTATCAAATCAATAACCTGCGTGATATTTCAAGAAATTGAAATCCATGCCTCCTTGCAATGAGTATAGCATTCCTTTTACTGATTGTCTTGATGTGGATATCTAAAAAACCCAATTTTGAGATTCGCCACGTAGGAACAGACTACGTTTCTTGATTTTTTATTAAATTGAAATTGATATTACAAAATGAACGAATTAAAAGATTAGCTTTTCGAAATGTACTTATTTGCTTTCATTATCGACTCGCTACTGGATGGAATTGCACAAAGTCGAATGACGGTGATGCCTATACATATTTTATTTATCTATATCCATATACAGACGTACGAGATATATAATATTTATTTTATTATTACTTGCTTCATATTTAAGGATTGATAGGCAAGAATTTTGACAAATGTTTATTTAAGTGACCTTATTTATCTTGCTTCGACGCCAGATTCAACGTAAATTCCCATTTTTAAACTAATCTTAGAAATCTCTGCCTAGTGTTTATCTTTTAATTATCTTATTAAATATTTGAAATGTTGTTCATGAATAGGAATATTTGTACATAAAACATCTTAACAAAATCACATACCCTTGTTTAAATATTCATTATTATTATAAGTTTATACAAGGTTCTTCTCAAAAAAATCCAGAAAGAAGGGAACTAAAAAAAATAAAGTTTTGCAGTAGGTATAAATTTATTTCGAATTTGAACTTTTTCCGAAATATACAAGGTTTGAAGTTACAAAAATATATTTCTTCAAATATCTTTGATATACTTGACTTATGTTATTATTTTTGCTTTTTTATTAAAAATAATATGATCGCAGTAGATTAAACTTAAAATAAAACTTAAAATTATTTGTATCATAAATAAGGATGTGAGAGATTTTTTTAGAAATACAAAATTAAATGCAGTGTAACAATCAAAAGTTCAAAAAATCATATCTTAGGAATAACAAGTAGGACAACTCTAAGAATAAATTAAAATTTCTACGCCAATGATTGACAGCTGAACTGCAGTTAAAATTTTCGTATTTTGAACAAAAAGTATCTATAATTTTTTTATGACAGTTTTGAAATTATTTTCAATTCGTTCATTTGATCATTGATAAAAATAATATTAGACTTATAGGTAAATGTAGATACTTATCCAGTTTTATAGCACTCAATCATTTATACTTACCATTAGCCCATATTTCATCAATGTAATTTAAACATTTTCAGATATTTTTAACTTCAAAACTCGGTATCTCGGAAATGATTGAATTTCGAAATAAGTTTATTTAACAGTCCCATTATTTTTACTTTTCCGATATTTTTGACTAGAGAGATAAAACTGGGACGCCCTGTATAGAAATGCATTTAATACAAAATTCAATGAACTATGCGTGCAAGATGGTCAGATTTTGGATATAAAATATGCAAGTATTTTACTGTTAATTCAGGTTTTACCATAAATTTATAAGAATTTATACTATAACCCTTTAAAATTATTTAGAACTTAGATACCTGGGTACTTAACCCCCAGGAATCCAAATCACGTTGCTACAGACAAGTCCAAGATAATCCTTTAATTTCCGATTTGGTTCTTTATTTACTTTTTGATTTAAAAGTCTTTATCCTTATTAGGTAGTTTTCCCCCATTCACTATTACATTATTTAACATAAAAGGTGTTACAATGCGAATGTACATCCACCATTTAATATTATTTTTTAATGAGAAAACTTTCTGTGAGCTCTTTAGGTATGGTTAAATACATATTTTGAAGATATTATTTTTAAACAAAAAATAAACATACATGTCTATTACATAATCTATCAAAGTGTTTATTAGCTGTTTTATTTTAAATATGGAAAGGGCAAACTGTGACATCATACGATTTATTTGTAAATGTGCTCAAAATTATTTAATATTATACACTAGTATATGTACATAAACCCTATGTGGCAACAGCTTCCTGAATTTTTTGCCTAGGTAGTTTTTAAATAAGCGAATTAAGTAAAAAACACAAATAAATAATAAAAATAATAATCGAAAGCATAGGGATAGACATAATTATTTTAAAGAATGTAAAGTACAATACAATGCAGTTTGAAAAAATATGTAATAATAATTAAAACTAAAGGAATTGTTCAAAATGGGCACCATTTTCCCTGATATATAAATTTATTCTTCGCCGAAAATTTAAGTTTACTCATAAAGTTACATTTATTTGTAATACGATTCCACAAATTTTCTAGGGTTTCAACTGGCGAAGAATAAACAAAATCCTTCAATGTTCTCCAAAGGAGATAGTCACATTTGTTGAGGTCTGGTGATCGTGGTGGCCAATTTTGAAGACAATTATTTCCTCGTCCTATCCATTTATTTGGAAACTTAAGGTTCAAAATATCTCTAGCAGTAGCAGTAAAATGAGTCGATGCTCCATCATGCATCAACCAAAGCTCCAGTTTAAGTTACAACGGTAAATCTTCCATTAGATCAGGAAGAGTATTTTGTAGAAATTCCAAATAACTTTCACCATTTAGTTGGCAAAATAACTGGTCCATTCAAATAACGATCAATAATACCGGCCCAAAAATTTATCTTAAACTCGCGTTGAAAATGTTGAGGAGTTATTGCATAAGGGTTTAGGTATATTGAAATATTCATGAAAGTTATGAACATTTGTAATTCCTCGGCGAGTAACACAAGCCGCATCAGTGAAAAGAAATTTCTTGTGGGAATTAATATCCTGATGCAAAACAAACTCACAAAACGTCATTCGTCGATCCAAATCTTAAGGCAACAACTCTTGCACTTTTTGGACACGATATGGATGCAGTAGATTACGTTTAAGAATTCGGTTTACAGAAGTTCTTGATAACCCAGTCTGTCGAGATAAACGTCTAGTACTTACTTGCGGTTCATCTTCAATTGTTTGCAAAATAATTTCTTCATCTTGTACCCCTATTACATTAGGACGTTCTCGGATGTTGCTGAAAAACTTTCCTGTCTCTCGAGCGAGCTCGTCTTTCAACATTAGAAAATGTTTCTCTATGAGAAACCACACGATTAGGAAATTTCCTACGATATTCTTCCACATTTCTTCTACAGTTTCCTTCGCAGAAACCCAGCACAAGTAGCATATCAACATTTTCAACAACAATCAGAGGCAATTGTTGAAATAAAATAATTTTATTATTAACTGACAAGTTTGAAAGATAAATTCATTGCCTACTACCGACTTTTTGATTATTTTCTAATTAACACTGTTAAAATCTTGTGTCAGTTAATACAGTTTTTCTTGAAAACCATAAAGTTTTTTAAAATTTAACAGGTGCAAAAAATTTTTTTAAATTAAATTCTGCTGTGAATTATTATTACTATTTTAGGGTGAGTCATCCCCAATGACACCTTGTAGTGCTTCAATTAACTTTAAATCATAGTCAAAGAAGACCAGTAATAAACCTAAATCATGTACCAAATTTGGTTCTTCTACGTTAAAGTGTTGCAGAGATATTAATTTTTTTCGAAATTTAGGGCCCCACTTTAGGGGCTAATAACTCTTCAGGGGTGCATCTTTGTATATAGGTAAGTTTGGTTAAATTACAATATTTTGGACATCCCTACATGCACCTGCTCTGTATCGGTTCTTATGCGAGACACCCTATATACGTATATTTTCCATTTTCGTATAACAGTTTATGTAAAAGGGTAAATATCAGGAGATAATTGGGAAGTGACTACGGAAGTGCGTAAGTATTTAAAGAATGTGTAAGTAAACAGTTCCAGGCTATGAATGGATCTTTCATATTGAATGGATATCTTTGTGTCCCAAACTTTCTGTCTACAAACCCCTTTCCGTTCAATTTTGCAATAGTAATATTTTTTCTTCCGGTAAGGTGATGAAAATAGTTTGTCGATAAGGTATTTCCACGTTTTTACATGGATACAATTACCGTTCAATAGTTCGGAACGTGGATTCAATGGAAACCGAACTTTATCGTGGCTTCGTAGATATCGGTTGTATCATGTTCCAGAAATAAATATTTCGCAGAAATATAAAACCATAACTAGATCTATATAGAGATATAGAGACCTGCGGACTTGGTGAAGTACCTCTACAGTTAATTGCTATAAGAAAAATGTAATATGATTGAATTCTGTTATTTAAAAGGTATTTTTATGTAACACACGTTTCTAAACGTATTAATCTTAATTCAATATACACACTAGGATTAACACGGTTAAGCTATGTAAGTATACAAATGAGCGTTTCATAATTTAAGTAAATAAAACAAATCTATACGTCTAGATTGCCCTAAGACACACATTTTTAAACTTTGGTTCGAACCTTAACGTTAGACTTTTACTTAAAAGACCTTAAATTTTCATAAATGGCCCTGCTTCGAGATTCTGATTTTTTAAGGTTTTTCTCAGATTGCTCTTGAAAAATAGGTATATGAAAATTTATTGGAAATGTTAAAATAGCTAAAATTTATTTTTATTGAAAAAATTATCTATCTTGTACCGATGGGTTTAAATTTCCTTGATTTATTTTGGTATCTCAGGTGAAGAAATTAATTGAGTTCTTGCCTTTAAGTTGGACCAATGGACTTCATCTTTTAAGGGAAATTTGATTTGTCTTAACCAAAAACTAAAAATGTTGTGAAGGTGACACACTTTTAGTTGGTATATTGGCCATATAAACCTGAAACCTGAAGCCTTGTGGCACATAAATCAGTTTGCTATGCAAATTACATTAATAAAACCAGAAAATTTCAAATGAATGTGATTGACATTTCGTCTGCATTCTTTTGAAGATTGAGAGAGTGAACAACAAACTTACAAGGTTTGTTTCTGCAGCAGTTTCAAACTGTTTTCAAACTACCAGATAAACTCGCCCAATTAAGTTGTCTCGTACTTTCAGCGAGTATCAAGTTTACGAATCAATTGGTCAAATATCTCTGATAGTTTCAAATCAGTCGTGAACTGCCCCAGAAACAGACCTATAATATTATATAAATAGTAATTCGTATTATTTTTACTTTACCTGTTACTTCCAATTTTTTAAATATAATACAGAAAATATTTTGCAAAATAATGAGTTTTAATACAGTGTATTTCAGAGAGATAGTGTGCAATTTCGGATCAAACTTAGTAACAAGATTGCACTTAATATGATGATAAGAAATCTTGTTTGGTTTTAAATCTTATTCGTGATGTGCAAACGATTCCTTGTCAGGAATTTATTCATGGTTAAATACTCTTTCTTATTGTAACATAATAACAGAAATGTTATTTATTTCTTTTTCTGTTTCTATTCTGTTTCTACATTTCAAATTACTCTAATTTAAATCAAGTCATTAATCATTTCCCATCTTACAACAAACAGTAGTCAAAGTAGGTGATAGAATAATAATTACATATTTGAAAATATAATTTTCATTCGCACTTTGGCTGTCAGGATAATTTGCTATCTAGCTGTCATATGTTTGCTTAATATTTTTGTATTATCTTATCGCATCCAAGTTGATGATTCTAAGGCATCTTTGAATCAGTTGAACTAAAAGATTACATGGAATACTTCTTTATCTTTTGCATTAAAATTTTCTGTCTATCCTCCAAATTTTTCCTGTTTTCTGAGTGAATTTTTTATTTTTTCAGAGAAATGAAACCTCTGAAAGTTATTTTTATTGTTTCTCACAACCTTATGATGTGGTCCAAATCAGATATCGTATGTCGGATTTGTTAATGTTAATGAAAAACCATCTCAAAAAGAAGACTTTGACATCCTGTACCATGCAATTTCTAAACTGAGTATTACTTGAACTAAGGGGCAAACCAAATTCAATCTAGCCTTGTGGGTATGATACACAGTGGCAAAGTACTGAGCTATGAAGGTAACTATGGGTTACCTGCTGCACATTAGTGCGCTATTTTTTGATTTGTGTATTTCAGGGTTCAAGTGTTTATCCAGTCCAATTATTTTTATCTGAGGAATCGGTGATTGCTGAAACAAGTGATTTGAGAGCTGTTTGTTTTAAAAATCGGAAATTTGTCGTATTTTTTTGTGTGTATGAATATAGCAAAGAATTTTTGAAATGGCAAATACTTCAATTCAAAATAAAAATATTTGCATTCATTCTTTTACAATTTGGAATATTGGAAAAATGAACTTTAAGTATATATACCGGATGCGTCATAATTATTTGACCAAACTGTGACTGGTGAGACCGGTGCAGATATAATAGTTACAAAAAATAATCTTACATTGATTGTTGAAAACAAAGTTGACATGCTGTTAAAAAGCCCCTCTCTAACATACAGGGCGTCGAAAAAATTTCAAAATGTGAAGGTTTCCCTAAGCAAAGTGCCTTTAATTTTTGTTTTCGTTAAAAGCTGTATTTTATAAAGTTGTTCGAGAACTTAAGAAGTGCTTAAATACGGGGGTTAGTCAGAAATGAATACTAATCACATTTTTCAAATAAAAAGGCGCCGCAATTTTTAACTATCTTACTAAAAGCAGACAGAGATTGTAAAAAATAAGTAAAATTTTATTTTGAATTTAATGTAATATAAAAATAGCTTGTAGGTTAGTTGCCACGTCGTCGGTTTAGGTTTTTTGACGTTTCTAGAGACATATCGCTCTCTTCCTCAAAAGTAATTGAAAGTTTTCAAGTTTTTGAAAAGAGCGATATATCTCTAAAAACATCAAGAAACCTAAACCGACAACGTGGCAACTGACCCAGAAATTGTTCTACCATTAACAACAACCATGGAGCCGGCAAACCAAATAAAAGTAGCTCTTCTAATTAAAAAATAGAAATAACAAATTATAACTGGAAAACAACAACAACAACGAACCAAGTCCTATTCAACTTGTAAACCTCAAAGTAGGTAATACACATTTTTCTAATCTTTTCCTAAATCCCTTGTACACACACGAGCTCATTTCTTCGTTTACGGTGGCAACAGCTTCCTGAATTTTTTGCTAAAGTAAATCAATGTTATCGTCAAAATCGTTTGAATGCACTTTTTTCTTTAGGTATCCCCATAAGAAATAATCTAATGGGAACAAGTCGGGTGCCCGCGCAGGCCATAGTGTCCGATTCACTTATTTGGGAACTCAACGTCAAGCCAGTTTCTCACTAGAAGTACAGTGCATCCGTCTTGTTGAAATATTAGTTTTTTCTGAACTCTAAATTTTCGCTTTCTTGTTCTGCCAAATCTAAATTATTGAGAATGTCCAAATACGAATTTCGATTAATATTTTCTTCCAAAAAGTAAGGGTCAATTATTTTATGGTACATTATGCCACACCAGACATTTACTTTTCTAAACGGTTTGACTATTGAAATTGAAAACTTGAATTATCTTTAGCCCAGTATCTACAATATTCAGAGGAAACTACGCCATTAGTTGTGAATGTTGATTCGTCAGTAAATAAAATATTGTGATGAAAGAATCCGCTTCTGGCCCATTATTAAACAAAAGTCCAAACGATGACCATCATCTTCATCAAACAATTTATTATTAAACACTAGTTTGAATGGATAGATTTTGTTGTATACTAAAATTGTATGAATATGGGATCTACTAATATCTATGTTTTCTGACATTTTCCTGAGTGACATGTTTGGATTGTCTTGTGCAAAGTCCATACCTACAACAGTAGCAGCATCGTTATCGTTGTATTCTTTTTTTATCTTTTTAATATTCTTTACATCACCAGTGGTATCGAATTTTATAATTAGCTTGCGAACTGCTCTACAAGTTACATTTGGATACTTTTCATTAAAAATTTATACAGTGTGTCTCGAAATTCATGCAACAAAATTTGGTCATAGATTCTTAAGACAAATTTAGGGGACCCGTATTTTTTCTTTTTGCCAACTGGCCCCCACTTTCGGAGTTACAGCCCCCTGAAATATGCCCCTAAGAAGGTTTTTTTATATCTCACAACCATGTTGTACGAGAATCACTAAATTTGGTACACAGCGGTTTTATGACATGTGGAATCTGACAGTGCCAAGCTTTTTGGTGAGAAACCCCCTTAAGACACTTTTTCGTGAGCCCCCTTGTCTTTGGAACCAGAAAAATTTGGTCGCAAATTAGATTTTTTTTTTAAATTATTGGTTAGCTATAGTAGGATCATATTCGATGCAAAGTAATAAATCATTGCCTGTCAAGGGATCCAATGCAGTACGCTTTTAAGGGTTTTAGAAATTGAATAATTTCTTTATACATTATGAATGTACGAGGGGATCAGTTCACGTCTGGCACCCTTGTTCCTACAAAAATTTCTTTATTCTCATAAACTATTTATTTTAAATGTAATTTATTGTAAATCCAATTTGTTTTTTAAATTCCACATATGTACTACATTTTACCTCTGTACGCGCCACTGTTGTTTACTTGTTTTTTTTTTGGAGGCGACCTCTAAATTACGGCTAAGCTCGCCAGGTTAGTATTTGACGTATAATCGACCACTTCGTACACTTAATGCACCTGGGCGACTACAGCTACTACCAGAACACAGTGCATATGCAGCGGTATTTCAGATTTTACATTCAATTTCATTTTAAATTTGAGATGGTTCATCTTACGCCTCCTAAAAATGATGACACGATTTTCCTCTGATAAAAGACCGACAACTTTTTGTTCTACTTTGCATCGAATACGATCTTACTATAGAAAGCCATTGAATTTAGAAACTTTTTTGTCCCTTGATATTTGTTTCGTAAAACGCAATGTTTTTGAGGAAAATGGGGAATCACGATATGCATTCGATCACATATTGACATTTTTCTCGAAAACATTGCGTTTTACGAAAAAAGTATAAAGAGAAAAAAAGGTTCTAAATTTAATTTTTAAGAAATTTAAATATGCGACCAAATTTTTTTGGCTCTAAAGACAAGGGGGCCCACGAAAAATTGCCTTATGGGGTTCCCCGCCAAAAACGTTGCACCATCAGATTCCACATGTCATAAAACCCCTGTATGCCAAATTTAGTGATTCTCGTACAACAGGGTTCTGAGATATAAAAAAAAGATTATTCTTAGGGGCGGACTTCAGGGGCTGTAACTCTGAAAGAGGGGGCCACTTGGCAAAAATAAAAATTACGGGACCCCTAAATTTTTCCTAAGAATCTGGGACCAAATTTTGTTGCATGAATTTCGGGACATCCTGTATTGCATATCGATATGAAAATTACCGATTCCATAACATTTCACAAAATAAATTCGTTGCTCCAGGGTTAGCATTATTAAAGAAAATTATTCGGAGGGCAATTAATAAAAATAAATATGTTGACTTTGACATTGATAAGGAAATATCCATGGTAATTATATGTATGTAAGATGGTTAAAAATTGCTGCGTCTTTTTATTTTCAAAATGTGATTATTGTTCTTTTCTGAGTAAACCCAGTATTTAAGAATTTTTAGAATTCTCGAACAACTTTGTTATAAGTATACAGTTTTTAACGAAAACAAAAATTAAATGCACTTTGCTTACGGAAAAATTCACAATTTGAAATTTTTTGGACGCCCTGTATGTTTTAGTTCATATTTCATTGCTGTCCATACATTCCCAAGATAAGCAAAACTTTTTATCAAGAATAACTGTTTCTCGAAAAATCAACAATAAAAGAGTTTAGAAGAGTGCGGTACTCCATCCGGAGAGACACTGTATGTATATTTTAACGTAAAAATTTTTACGCTGTTACGTACTGCATTTCTCTTGCATTTTTAAACAAAAATTAAGAGAAATAGAGAAAGCATCAAGAAGGTAAATACTACAATAAAATAGAAGTAATAAATTGAGACGAAAAGTTAATAAAATATGCAGTTTTCATCAAAAGCAATTTAACGATACCAGCAACGCCACTGTATGAATGAATATAGTTTAATACAATAAAAGAGAGTATCGAATAAGACCAAGTTTTTTTTTCTGAACGGTTGCTGCTCAGGTTGCTCCTGTTTCACGTAATTTAAGATGAAAGCAACTTACTACACCGGTATTAGGTAATAAATGCTTCAAACGCGGTCCATAACATTAATCTTATTGTGCGAGGGGCTGGTTTCTTTACATAGTAGGCTAGGGGTAGCCAGTACCTATCGTACCTACTATTTCTACTACCAATCTCGAAAACATCCGCTAGATCGCCTAAACACACGAGTACCAGGGGCTGCACCTTCAGACGCTCTTGCCCAGATAATATGTTTTTATCTAGGCAGGTGCTCCCTATCATAAAACTACTTGTATGGATAACTGCTGATCTAGTTTTTTTTGAGTCAATAACTGTGTGTAATCTTTTTAATTACCTACTGCTCAAAACATTGTAACTTTTGTGCTGCGGAAAAGCACATCAAAGAAAAATTTAGTAATTTTTCGTTTTAGGTGCACTTTTGTTGCGCATTAAATTGACTGGAAAGAATGCTTCCATTTGGGTTTTTTACTTACATCCGGATATGATCTCAGCCTTGACCTTGCGGTCAAAGTCAAGGTCACAGCGAAAATCGACTACAGAAGTTGACCTTGATGACCTCCACAAACGTTTTTAAGGATGTTCGGGATCGTAGATCGGTGATCTTAGATTTAATCTTGAAGGTCATTTGAAGGTTGATTTTGTTTCTTTTTACGTCGGTACCTGTACACCCGAGTAGGTTGTAAAGCAGTAAGAGGTCAAATTAAAAGTTAATTTGAAGATCAAATCAAGAGTTAAACCTGAAATATTAACGAAATTACCTTGCAATCCAATGGTCCACAAATAGTGGCGTGATATTTTTATTTTTTTCCAATTATTCACCGTCAACCAATCTCACTTACTTTGTAACGTACTCAAATATGTCTTTTTCAATTCGCAAGCAGAGTTATGCCTATTTTGAGTAACGAGACATTTTTTTCGTCCTCCCCGCGCTCATCCGTCACATTATTTGTTCTTAGGATTGATAACACCTAAGACCTATGTATTTCATGAATCCGTTGTTAATTTAATGACATATTGAGAAAATTTTCATTGCAAAATTGGTGCCAATATTGCGTCAACGTCGGAGCAACATTGAATTAGCTGTGAGCTTGACCTTGACCGTAAGGTCAAAGTTAAGATCACATACGGATGTAAAATTTTCTTCCGAATCCATTCGCAAGGTAAAAAATAGGGGTTCCATTTAAAAACATGAAGTTAACCTTCAATTGACCTTCAAATTCAAAGTTAGCAACCGCTTTCCCCCAATGAACTGAACTACTTTCATTTAGGTCATTTTTAGATCGGATGCTTCACTGATTCACGTATATCGATTAAAATGGTTCACGTGGTAGATAAAAAAGTAGTCGAAATGTTGCAACTGCTTTGTCTGACGAATTCTTTGTCTTAAATGTTTCTACATTATTAAGTAATGGGTACTTATGTATTTAATGTTCTCTATATTATTTATTTACTTCTTCCATTTGTGTAAATTTTCTATTTTAATGTGGGATATTGATACTTAGAAAAGTGAATAACATAAGAATCATTTTTATTATAAAGTGATTTTTATTTCAAAGTAACTCGTGGTAATTGAAACTGTGATATTAGAAATTGATTTTGTATTCACAATTATTTCAAAATAACTCCGACTCTGGTTAAAAATTATAATTGTTCATAGAAATATTCCTACCTATTTAATTTTCTATAGTCAGAGATAATCATTAGGTGTTGNAAAATAACTCCGACTCTGGTTAAAAATTATAATTGTTCATAGAAATATTCCTACCTATTTAATTTTCTATAGTCAGTGATAATCATTAGGTGTTGAAATATTAATAACTTGTGCAGAACACGTGATTGTCATAAAGAAATTTTAATGCATGCTAATTTTCTCCGTTTAACTTGTATACAAATGATATTTGAGACATTGAAATATTTAGTCTTTAGTGTCTACTGATTATCTGTTACCTTTTGCTTTTAGAAAATATCTTATTAATTCTAAAATTAAAACTCTAATTTTCAAATATGACATCAGTATCCACTTTCTAGAAGTATTTTCTCTGGTATAGCTTTAGCGAACCAAACACATCTATACAAACAAAGTTGACGGAAAATATTTTGGACGTAATGTAAAATAAGGTAAAACAAAGAAAATGTTATGATAGTGAAACTTAAATCTATGTTTATTTCTATTTATTTTTTAGATATTTTCTAATTATTTCCATATCTATCTTTTTTATTCATAAAATATGAAATTCTGAAATATTTAATTAAATTATAATAATGATATGCATATACATATGGGATTGTTTCACGTCAAGCTGATCACCGACCTGGACAAAAATTGCGTGGAACGAACGAGACGTGTAAAGGCTCAAAATGTTCGTCTAGTAAGAGACTTTCAAACGCAGAGTGGTACTTTTGAAAAATCCAAAATGACGGACCCAATATGGCGGCCGGAAGCTGGAGAAATCCTGAGTGTACGGCAAAAAAGGGTTGTGAAAAAAAATTCGCAACCAATCGGGTCATTTTTTAGCTCAAATTGTAGCTGAGGAACACCTCCTAAAAGCTGGTGTGGTTGGATGAAGAAATCCAAAAAGGCGGATCCAACATAGCGGTCAAAAAATCGATTTGGTGACTGAATTTTTGAAAATCAACCTATTTACACCAAACTTGGTATGCGGGAATTTTTGAGGTCGCTGATTACGAATCCGAGGTCAGATTTGCAAAATTCAAGATGGCGGATCCATGATGGCGGACGAAATTTCGGAAAATCGAACGATTACTACCAAATTTGGTATATGTGGATTTTTGGAGTCGCTCATTATGTATCTTAGGTTGGATTTGCAAAATTTAAGATGGCGGATTCAATATGGCGAAAGATTTTATCCGCCATACTGGATTTGTCATTTTTTAACGACCTCCGGAAACCCCCCATATATACCAAATTTGGTGGAAATCGGTTGATTTTCCGAAATTTTGTCCGCCATCATGGATTCGCCATCTTGAATTTTGCAAATCTGATCTCGGATTCGTAATGAGCGACCTCAAAAACCCCCGTATACCAAGTTTAGTGTAAATCGGTTAATTTTTTAAAATTCAGTTACCAAATCGGGTTTTTGACCGTCATGTTGGATCCGCCATTTTGGATTTTTTCATCCAACCACATCAGCTTTTAAGAGGTGTCCCTCAGCCACAATTTGAGCTAAAATATGACCCGATTGGTTGCGAATTTTTCTTTTCATAACCCTTTTTTGCCGTACACTCAGGTTTTCTCCAGCTTCCGGCCGCCATAGTGGGTCCGCCATTTTGAATTTTTGAAAAGTACCACCCAGCGTTTGAAAGCCTCTTACTAGACGAACATTTTAAGCTGTTACACGTCTCGTTCGTTGCACGCAATTTTTGTCCAGGTCGGTGATCCTCTTGACGTGAAACATCCCATATATATTATAGATTACTTCAAATATAACACCTTGTATTTAAAATTGAAACATTTTTATTGTTATCAACATGGCTAATGCATATTTACTGACATAATNTTTGGTGACTGAATTTTTGAAAATCAACCTATTTTCACCAAACTTGGTATGCGGGAATTTTTGAGGTCGCTGATTACGAATCCGAGGTCAGATTTGCAAAATTCAAGATGGCGGATCCATGATGGCGGACGAAATTTCGGAAAATCGAACGATTACTAACAAATTTGGTATATGGGGATCATGTATCTTAGGTTGGATTTACAAAATTTAAGATGGCGGATTCAATATGGCGAAAGATTTTATCCGCCATACTGGATTTGTCATTTTTTAACGACCTCCGAAAACCTCCCATATATACCAGATTTGGTGGAAATCGGTTGATTTTCCGAAACTTCGTCCGCCATCATGGATTCACCATCTTGAATTTTGCAAATCTGATCTCGGATTCGTAATGAGCGACCTCAAAAACCCCCGTACACCAAGTTTGGTGTAAATCGGTTAATTTTTTAAAATTCAGTTACCAAATCGGGTTTTTGACCGCCATTTTGGATTTTTTCATCCAACACACCAGCTTTTAAGCGGTGTCCCTCAGCCACAATTTGAGCTAAAAAATGACCCGATTGGTTGCGAATTTTTCTTTTCATAACCCTTTTTTGCCGTACACTCAGAGTTTCTCCAGCTTCCAGCCGCCATAGTGGGTCCGCCATTTTGAATTTTTGTAAAGTACCACCCTGCGTTTGAAAGCCTCTTACTAGACGAACATTTTAAGCTGTTACACGTCTCGATCGTTGCACGCAATTTTTGTCCAGGTCGGTGATCCTCTTGACGTGAAACATCCCATATACCGGGTAGGAAAGTACCGATGGTCTATCTGAAGTTACGTGAGAGCGATAAAGTAAGTCATAGAAATCCATGCGATAGAGAAGGATGGCTATAATGAAGGCGTCTTATAGTCACCGCCCGTTTTGCCCTTCCACAAATAAGATCCACTTCTTATTTGTGGAAGGGCGAAATGGGCGGTGACAATTAGACGCCTTCATTATAGCCATCCTTCTCTATCGCATGGATTTCTATTACTTACTTTATCGCTCTCACCTAACTTCAGATAGACCGTCGGTACTTTCCTACCCGGTATATTATAGATTACTTCAAATATAACACCTTGTATTTAAAATTGAAACATTTTTATTGTTATCAACATGGCTAATGCATATTTACTGACATAATGATGACTATGCGCTACTGATTCTTTATTATTTCTTAAATTTATACGTCAGTGTGTCCCATAATTGTGTCCTGAAGAGAAAAACTTTTTATAATTACCAGAAATTGTAATTTTTTATTTTTTGTACATTTCTTTCTCGTGCTTGAATTTCTGTATTTGATCTATATACAAGGGGTTCTATATTAAGAGAAACTTTTCAATGATCAAGTGTGAACGCCCTATTGAATCAAAATGAGGTAAATATTTTTTCTTCAAAACAATTGAAACTTCATTTTTATGACTTTTTTCTAATTCTTAATTATATTTAGTGACAGTTTGCCATATTTACAAAATTGTAACAGGTTAATTTAAAGCTTTTTTCTCAAAAAACGGAAAATTTTTTATTAGTTTAAAAACGAGCAGAAAATTTTATAAAGAATATACTGTTGTAAGTGAACATAAAAAGTTTTTCCTAAACGTATGAATGAATTTCAAATAGTTGATAGAGATTAAAATGGGGATTAAAAGCAACGTGATAAAAAACGCTGATTAAATATCTCATCTATATTGATAAAATATAAACCGTAAGATTGATAAATGTACCGATTATACTTGGTGTAATAGAAAAGACCATGGAAAATGGTAGTCGAAGAGTCTAGTTTGCTGGTAGCGTATGAAATTTACTAAAAATTTAAATATTATAATCAAGACTACGTGCAACCCATTAGCAGACTAGCGAAATGTTTGTCCTTTTTTTTCAAATTTTCAAAAGATGTTAGATAGTGTTCCTCAAATACTGCTTTATGTGTAGTATTTGCTCAAAATAGGTGGACAAATAATCAAAAGATATTACTTGCAAGCTGAAAAGTTAAAAAGTTTCGAATAGTTATAAGGATTGAAAAAGCAATAGGACAAATTGCATGTTCAAATCTACGTAAGTCAATTAGTAAATATATTTGGCATATAAAAATGTGGCCGAAAAAAATTGCTAAAACTGGCTAAATTGATACACTTTTGGGAATTTAGCAGCGACTTCTTTTTAATTTGTGAACTAGGTATAATGTTTCAGCTTTAAGTTGTAATTGTAATTAGTCCTCACAGAACAATATAAACTGTGGAGCATGTGATATACGAGGTGCATTCTAAAGTAAGCAGTACTTTTTATAAATAAAAACAAAAAGTTTTTTGGCAAAACTGACAAATGCGATGCTTCAAAACACCAAGGTAGAATTGTGCATTAACGATTTGGCCCGGTGGAACAAACTCTTTGTGATGGACAATACCCTTGGAACTTTTCCAAACGAGATTTTTTAGGTTTTGGCTTCTGTGGTGTCTTCCATTCGGCACTTTAGCGTTTAATTTCTGGATCATATTGAACACACCACGTTTCATCACCAGTCACATTATTGTAAAGGAAGTTTTTGTCCATTTTGGCCTCCTTGATGATGTCCTTTGAATGTCGTCAGCGGAACAATCCGTACTATTCGGCAGTCTCAATGTTCGGCCAAAATATGATAAGTTGATGTTTTTGAGAAGCTCTACTCCAATTCCATGAATTTCGATTAAGATTTTGACTGATATTTGATGGAATCTGTAGTGATTACGGATTTCGGTTGGCCAGCATGTTGCTTATCATTTTTATCTTCACAACCGTTTGTAAATCGCGTATGTCACTCAACGATCATCACCATAAACTTAGTAAAATCGTTTCTCTAAAAGTGTTACCAAGTTTAAATCAAAACTTAAAATTAGTTCTTTGTTCGATGCTCATTTTTGTACCGATGACACAAACATACTGTCACTTCAAACGCAATAACTCCGCTTCTGTTCGCCCAAATGTCATGAAATTTTGACAGTACATCAGTGAAGGATCTACTTTTCCGACGCATGCAATTGCCAACAGTTGGCCTCATTAGAAATACTTATTTGTCCTGTTTACTTTGGAACGCACCATATGTATATGTATTGTCCGTACAAAATTAATTTTATTTGTCTTCTGGACAAAAGATACCCGGATTGTCTAACACCAGCAAGCAAACTAAGTTTTATATGTCTTATGATAGTTTTGTATCACTTAAATTTGAAAGTCCAAAAGTGCATAATCTGTATCTATGGTATTTTCAAACCGTCTCTGTCTTCGAAGAAAGTAAATATTCGGAATACATAAAATTTTCAAACAATTGCGTGTGACTTCTTTCAAGATATTTCACGCTGAAGATTATCTGTTTCCCCACGTTTTATTGACTATTTGGGATTAAGACTATATATGAATTACGTCAGATCGATAGATACCGCAACAATAATAATTATTGATAGTAAACTACGCGTCATATCAATTTAAATTCATTGCCGGGACCCTAATTTGTTTTGAATGGTTGCTGCAATGTTTATTTTTAAACATAAATACTATCTATTAGTGTACTTAAAAAGATAACCGGCGGAATTCGTCGATACTCCAATGAGTTCCTCGAATTTCGTAGAGCAAGTAATCATTCTCAATAAATACTTGCGAGCTAATGGGTGCGTATATTTGTTGCACTTTTGAGATTTTCAGAAATGTCTTAATGTTTAAAAAAATATATTAATATTTATTAGATTTAATCAAGCCCTATTCAATGATTATAGGATGTCTCACGAGGGAGGGCACAAACTGTAAAAGGATAGTCTTCACACAAGAATCAGCAAAAACGTTTATTCGAACGCTTATATATATATCTTGAACTGGAAATGAACTGTTTTCAATGTATGGATCTGTATCAAATTTTTTGAAAAAAAAAGTAAAAAAAGTGTTTCAAGAAAGCATGTTAGTTTCATAAAATTTTATAGGCGAATTCATATATATTCATATACTTACAAAACAATGCCAGTAATTCTTCGTTAAAGCGACACATTTATGAAAATGATAAAAATTATTTTGGAGTACACTACAAAATAGTGATTACTTTATTTATTTTGCAACAGGAAGTACAGGTTTAAAGGTTGTAGTGAAAATTTCATAATTATTGTTCCAATTTGTCTGTATGTCTATGAGCAAAAATAGAATACGTACTATTTTTTCGTTCCAGAAAATCTGATCTTAAATTTATTTGCTTTGACTCAGGAATCTCCCATTTAGCTGTCCCATTCTTAACGAAACGCCCTGTAGTATTGCTTTCGCTAAGTTCAGGAATATAATGAATTAAATTGTCGTTTAATTGTATGTATTTTATTTTATTTTATAAATAGAAACGCATTTGTCTACTATTTTGGACCATATTGTAACCACCCTCAGTGAAAAACAAAGCTTATCACATATTTATTTCCTTCTCTCTCTAGCCATGAGCGATTAGGNGTCCGTACAAAATTAATTTTATTTGTCTTCTGGACAAAAGATACCCGGATTGTCTAACACCAGCAAGCAAACTAAGTTTTATATGTCTTATGATAGTTTTGTATCACTTAAATTTGAAAGTCCAAAAGTGCATAATCTGTATCTATGGTATTTTCAAACCGTCTCTGTCTTCGAAGAAAGTAAATATTCGGAATACATAAAATTTTCAAACAATTGCGTGTGACTTCTTTCAAGATATTTCACGCTGAAGATTATCTGTTTCCCCACGTTTTATTGACTATTTGGGATTAAGACTATATATGAATTACGTCAGATCGATAGATACCGCAACAATAATAATTATTGATAGGAAACTACGCGTCATATCAATTTAAATTCATTGCCGGGACCCTAATTTGTTTTGAATGGTTGCTGCAATGTTTATTTTTAAACATAAATACTATCTATTAGTGTACTTAAAAAGATAACCGGCGGAATTCGTCGATACTCCAATGATGAGTTCCTCGAATTTCGTAGAGCAAGTAATCATTCTCAATAAATACTTGCGAGCTAATGGGTGCGTATATTTGTTGCACTTTTGAGATTTTCAGAAATGTCTTAATGTTTAAAAAGGTATATTAGGTTTATTCAAGCCCTATTCAATAATTACAGGATGTCTCACGAGGCAGGGCACACACTGTAAGGGAATATTTTTGATACAAGAATGAGCAAAAACGTTTATATAAATCTTGATATGGAAATGAACTGTTGATGTATGCGTCTGGATTAACTTTTTTGAAAAAAAAGTCAAAATACTATTTGAAGAATTTATGAAGAAAATAATTCTTGCCAAATTTTTGTATTATTTTGGAGTACACTGCAAAATAGTGATTGATTTATTTTATTATGTATTTTTATTTAACAGGAACTACAGTTTTTCAAAAGTTTGTATTGAAAATTAAATATATTTTCATAATTTGTATACGTATGAGGGAAAAATTGCACATACTTAGTCTATGAGTATAAAAAAAATAGGTACTATACAGGGTGTCCCAGTGTCAGCGTTCAAAAATTTACCGGGAGTAGACTAGACCAAAATAAGGTTAAAATTCTTATAAAATATTTTTCTGCGATGCATTATCACTGAGTTCCAGGGTGTTATTTAGAAAAAAATAATAACTTTCCGCAATAACTCAAAAATCCTTTCAGAGATTTAAGTAATTTTTGGGTGAAGTGTACATCTATTAAATGCCATTAAAACTACATGGTGCTTATTTCGATCTGACACCGGGGGCGGCCTAAGGCCAACTTGTCTTCAAGGTTATGTCTTCATAATTTTTGCATATCCTAGTTTTATGTAATTTGAATACGTTTTGATGAATCTGAAATCGATTCTGAACAAAAAATGTGCTCTTGTTTCATAGCTCAAAAATTAACTGTTTTCGAGTAAATTGGGTCTAAAGCAGGGTTCGTAGCGGCCGGGAAAACCGGGAATACCGGGAAAAGTCAGGGAATTCGTTATTCTTCATAAAAAACAGGGAATAGTCAGGGAATTTTAAAAATATTCATGAAAGTCAGGGAATTTGATGTTTGCAACTGGAAATTTTGTGAAAGCCGGTCCTGGGTTCTTGAAAGAGAAAAATATTTGTGGTTTTGAAACCTTTATAAGAGGTTCTTAGAGTATAAAAAGATTATGGGCTCCAGTTGAGAAAAAATTTAATGCATAAACACCAATTAGTGTGTAAAAATGAACTACAAGTGACCTGGATTTTATTTTGAAAGTCAGGGAATTCATTCTTACTTTTGAACTATGAACCCTGTAAAGTGTCGACTGCGAGTGAGTTGTTATTATTTTTTTCTAAACAACACCCTGTAACTCTGTGAGAGTGCATCGCAGAAAAATATTTTATAAGAATTTTAATTTTATTTTGGTCTGGTCTACCCCCTGGTAAATTTTTGTACGCTAACACTGGGACACCCTGTATATTTTATTGTTAATTCTTGCTTCAAAAAAACATAACTAGGTACTGAATTGTTTTTTAATGTTAAAATCCGCTGTCTTTTAATTTAACACATTGCAGATTGAATAGCATCAATTGATTAAGGCAGATATAACTTAATTTCCCTCTTTTGTCTCAGGAATGTCCAATTAAGCTGTACCATTCTTAACGAAACGCCCTGTAGTAATACTTTCGCTAAGTTCAGGAGTATGACGATTTAAATTTTATTTAATTGTATTTTATAAATAGGTTAAATTGTTAACTATTTTGGACCATATTGTAACCACCCTCAGTGAAAAACAAAGCTTATCACATATTTATTTCCTTCTCTCTCTAGCCATGAGCGATTAGGCTTATTTGCGCAACAATAACAGTTGTGCTGTTTGTGATATGAACAATAGATTTTTGACAGATAAATTATTACCTTCTTTATTTTGTAAAAAAGGATAATATCGATGTCATAATAATTTGTTTAGTAAACACTTGAACATTAATCAATTTTAAAATCGAATTTGCAAAAATGTCCCTGTATACTTATAAAGAAAAATTTTGAGCATCAAATTATTACAAATTTAGTAAAGGTGTACATATTTTCTAAGGCCTCTATGGCTCTATTCACATTTAGAATGTCATATCTTTTACTTTTTTGTGATGAAAAACTATACATATTCCTACAGGCATATTTAGATTGTGCTTTTACAATTTTTTTTTGAAATAATGTATAAAATTAATAAAGTTTAAAAAAAAACAAAGTTCGGTTATTTTCTGGACAGATCTCGTATATTTTTTATTTCATGTACATAGTGTCCTGAAATTAATGCAACAAAATTTGGCCACAGATTCTTAACAATTTTAGGGAACCCGTAGATATATTTTATTTTTTTTATTCAGAATGTCAAAATGTGATCGAATGCACATCGTGATTCGCCATTTTCGTCAAAAACATTGCGTTTTACGAAAATAATATCAAGAGACAAAAAAGTTTCTAAATTCAATGACTTTCTAGCTAACTAATAATTTTTACGAAATTCAAATTTGCGATCAAATTTTTCTGGTTCCAAAGACAAGGGGGCCCACGAAAAAGTGTCTTAAGGGGGTTCCCCGCCAAAAAACGTAGCACTATCAGATTCCACATGTCATAAAACCCTTGAGTACCAAATTTAGTGAATCTCATATAACGGTTCTGAAGAAAGAAAAAAACTATTCTTAGGGGCAGATTTCAGGGGGCTGTAACTCCGAATGAAAAGAAAAAATACGGCTCCCCTAAATTTGTCTTAAGAATCTATGACCAAATTTTGTTGCATTAATTTCGGAACACCCATTATATAAACCGTACAGAATTTACAATCGTAGGTGCTATCTTTTTAAGATATTTCAATATTTCTGCCTCACTCTGTATTTATTTCGCTACATCAATTACAGTTAGAAATCATAATCTAAAAATCTAACGGAAACTATTTCATTAGTATTCAGTGTACACCTCAAAAGTGACAAATGGATTGGGAATGTGGGAAGACAAAACATCTAATAAAATTTGAGAGATTAATATGTTTTTTTACGCTATAAGTGTATTATAAATACAATAACATCGTATATATATTCGAGTGGGAGTTGAGAGATGCAACGTGTTTGACCGACAGTATTACACAAGAGACACTCTTGATAGCATTCAATAAAATTTTCTATGGCATTCCTGTGGTATTGTTGTTTTTTTGGTCTTTATTAAATTAGAACAATTTGTGCCTAGTGCTGTTATGTCATTTTATATATTTATTTGTTTACGTATGTCATCAATTAATTTATTTAAAGCTGTAATTACAAATTGCTTTTAATATAGAAATTAATTCGGAAATTGATGTACACACAGTATAGGAAAGTACCGATGGTCTATCAGAAGTTACGTGAGAGCGATAAAGTAAGCCATAGAAATCCATGTGATGACAAATAAGATCCACTTCTTATTTGTGGAAGCGCAAAATGGGCGTTGACTATTAGACGCCTTCATTATAGCCATCCTTGTCTATCACATGGATTTCTATGGCTTACTTTATCGCTCTCACGTAACTTCTGATAGACCATCGGTACTTTCCTACACTGTATAACTATAACTTCTACTATATAAGTATAGAACCGTATAGAACTAAGTAAGTTCTATACGTTTATCACAGCCAATTTTTAATTCACTTATAAATAACTGTGTAACACCAATTAACGTTTATCTTATTTTCATAACCTTCTGTATCTAAAAAAAACAGACTTATGAACAAATATATCGATTAAAGTATTAACTATACAATATAGATAGTAAAATATATTTTTTGTTTGAACTTTGGAGACCAAAGATAAAAATTTCAAAGCGGCTATCTGTAGAAGGGTAGTTTTCTTCAATATGGATTTCTTTGAAAGTGATGACTATTTGAATTTTATTGGATAATTGAGTAATTATCAACTTAGTTCATGTATATTTAAATTACTCCGAGATTCTGAGATCAAAGTTGAGCATAGCTTTGAAAATATGTCAATTTATATCATCGATTCATTGGATTTAATAAAAATTTGTAATTGGTAGTTTTGCTAAAATAACTATTGATTCAATTTTTATTGCCTGCAAGGATTTTTTTCTTGGCCAAATTGATTTGAGGTCCAAAAATGTATAGGTACATTCTTTAGAATTCTTTTCACAACTCATTTTTAAAAAAATAATACAAATCTTTCCATGTAAATATTTGATCCAGATTGTAATGTCTTGGTAATTATTAACACGTCATTTAATCAAAATTCTTAATCTTCTTAAACGTCACGGTGAAGAAGTTGTAATAGTAAATGTGCTTTTAACTTTTCTCTCAATGATTATAGTAATACTGTGGTAATACGTTAAGAAATATCAGTCTTTTATTTTCAGGATACTGTTTAGATCCTGCCATTTCTGATTATGTTAAACATTTTTACAAAAATACAATTTGTTTTGCTTGAAACGAAATGGAATGTTTCAACACCTTGCATGTGAAATCTAATCATTAGCATCAAGGAATCATTTAAAACGCATTTTTTTCCTAGTTTGTTTGGAAATATAATTATTTTCACTAACCTACACTCATTAGGTATATGAATTTTAGTATTTAAAACAAATTCAGAGTCTGTTTTTAGAGGAAAAGTTAGTTATTTTAATCGAATTTATCTACCGTTCTCAAAACTTGATAACATCAGTGGCATGGTACTATTTTTCCTCGATAAAAACTTAATTAAATATCCTTAGATACTCCAATGGTGATAAATTGATTCTAATAGTGAAATACTATATTTTAACTTAAACATTTTTTTCAGAACATTGTTGAAATTTGATAAAAAAAAACTTATTTTCTAAAATATTTCGGAATAAGATTGACATAGAATGATGAAACTTGGGCTAATGCGTTATTTAATGATAGGTAAAAATTCGCTGAAGCCAGCCATAGATACGTCAACCAGTGACGGAGAGACGAAAGTGGTTGAATATTTTGAAAATTAGGTTCCTATCTTTGATTCCTGGTGTTTCTAATTTATTACTTTTTAAATTTTTAAACTTTTTGCTTATATTACTGAAAATGACGACAAAATCATTAGTGTTAAAATGTTTTATTTTATTAGAAGCCGCGAGACGCATTTTTTCGACAATTTCATTGATATTTAAAATCGTATTTCAAGAAAAAAGTGTTTTTTCTCTTAGACACACCACCAGGAATTAAATGCAGTATTATATGCCTAAAGTATTTGGCGTTCTTGGAGATAATGGCTCTCCAGAATTCCACCACTGGTTAAACTATTTATACACCGTTCAATAATTATGATTTTCTTTCAAATTTCAACACGAAATTTAATAACGAATAACTTGCCGAAGAGAAATTCAACCTTCTTTTCATTTTGAAGTCATCGACGAAAAACTGAAAATTCGGATTTTCGTTTTTATTTTTTCAAAACGAGAGCTTAAAGTGATGGATCTTTTAAAGTGAACAATGTTAGGATAATTTTGTGTGTGGAATTCAAATATGTAATCGAATTACCTACGTTTGTTTTTCTTGTGGGTGTCACATTCATTTGCATATTTAATTCAGGACATTTTTTTAATTTCGATAGTGTCATATCAATCAAAATATGGTAAATATATTTTCATTGAATGGTGTATCTAGATGATCTTGTAATCTCTAACGTCAAGTTCTAATATTTACATTACATTTATCACAAGTGAGATTATGTATTACAAAAGTCCATTAAATTTTGTATGAACAAGGAATTATTACAACTGCCTTATTAAGAAAATGTATTTAATCACTACCACATACCTACATCTACTTATACAGGGTGTTAGTAAATAAGTGCGACAAATTTCAGGGGGTGATTCTACATGAGAAAATAATGGCAGTTTGCTTATAAACGTATGTCCGCAAATGATTCGTTTTCCGAGATACGGGGTGTCAAAGTTTTTCTTAAAAACTGACGATTTAATTTATTGCTCTGAAACCGGTCGAGATGTGCAAATGAAATTTGGTGGGTTTTAAGAGGTAGTTATTGCGCATTTTTTGACACGCAATTAAGAATTTTATGTTCATCATTGGCGCGCGTACGGGTAATAATCTCAATTTTTTTAAAGAAAAAAATGGTACGCCACTGAGATATTACAAATTAAAAATCATTTTTGAATTCCTCGTTCAATTTGTGACAAAAAATCTCTCTTGCCTTTTCTTCGTATGGGGCGCCGTTTTGATGCAAAAAAATAAAACATCTTAACGCGTATTTTTTATTTCTTTAATACATTACCTAGTAGGCTACTGTCAACATTTGTCTGTTAAATACGAATATTTTTAAGAAATGTCAAATTAGCGTTTCGTCATTATTAATTTATTAAGCTTTTAGTTTGCTATAACATTAGTGTTAATAAGTAATTAATTTTTCTTTTATCGAAAAGAATGGAAAATTTTACAAATGCGGAATTGTCAGACATGCATTTTGTCTATGGTCGAAGTAATGGAAATGGTCGGCAAGCTCGACGATTGTATGCTGAGTTGTATCCAGGACGTAGGGTACCTCATCACACAATATTTGCTCGTCTTCATCAACGTTTGCGCGAAAATGGTTCATTTAAGAAACAAACGGTTGACTGTGGGCGCCCTCGAGAAGTACGAACTGTGCAACTAGAAGAAGCAGTTCTCGAGTTAATTGCGGAGTCACCTGAAACAAGTACTCGAAAAATTGCCAACATATTGAATGTAAGCAACTTCACTGTATTTAAAATTCTTAAAGAACAGCAATTGTATCCGTTTCATATTGAACGTGTGCAAGCTCTACTACCTAGAGACTTTTTTCCGCGCCTATTTTTTTGCCAATGGATTAATCATCAAATCGCTCAAATTCCTAATTTTTTAAATGCCGTTTTGTTTACTGACGAGGCTACTTTTGGACGACAGTGTATACGAAATTTCCATAACAATCACTTATGGGCTGAGGAAAACCCCCATGGAATCTTTGAAGCTCATTTTCAGCATCAGTTTTCCGTAAATGTATGGCTTGGGGTAATTGATGATCATTTAATCGGTCCATATTTCCTCCCACAACGACTAACAGGCGAATCTTATCTTAATTTCCTACAGGAAGAGTTACCTGTTCTTCTTGAAGAAATTCCTCTACAGCTGAGACAACACCTATGGTACATGCATGATGGTGCACCAGCCCATTTTAGCATTAATGTACGTAATCACTTAGACACAGTATATCCAAATCGTTGGATAGGTAGGGGAGGTACGGAACATTGGCCTGCTCGATCGCCGGATTTAAATCCTCTTGATTTTTGCATTTGGGGTTTTCTTAAGTCATTAGTTTATTCCACTCCCGTTGAAAATGTTGATGACCTGAGGAATCGAATTATAGTCGGCTGTGAGACAATAAGAAATATACCAGGAATATTTGCGCGAATACGACAATCAATGAGGCGAAGAGTTGAATCTTGTGTCACGTCTGAGGGAGGTCATTTTGAACATTTGTTGTAGCTTTGCGCCTTTTCAAAATTTTATTAGTGTTATTTTCTGTTATTGTTCTGGTTTAATGTTATTGTATTAGATAGTTCTTGATAATGTATTAAAGAAATAAAAAATACGCGTTAAGATGTTTTATTTTTTTGCATCAAAACGGCGCCCCATACGAAGAAAAGGCAAGAGAGATTTTTTGTCACAAATTGAACGAGGAATTCAAAAATGATTTTTAATTTGTAATATCTCAGTGGCGTACCATTTTTTTCTTTAAAAAAATTGAGATTATTACCCGTACGCGCGCCAATGATGAACATAAAATTCTTAATTGCGTGTCAAAAAATGCGCAATAACTACCTCTTAAAACCCACCAAATTTCATTTGCACATCTCGACCGATTTCAGAGCAATAAATTAAATCGTCAGTTTTTAAGACAAACTTTGACACCCCGTATCTCGGAAACGAATCATTTGCGGACATACGTTTATAAGCAAACTGCCATTATTTTCTCATGTAGAATCACCCCCTGAAATTTGTCGCACTAATTTACTAACACCTTGTATAAGTAGTTTTTATATTCTGAATCAAATTACAGAGTAGTGTTAGATTTTGTGCCGACAAATAAAGAAGGCACGAACTTCAATACATTTAGTCAAATTCCTTGCAGTAGTAAACTGTGTGTACAGGGTACCCAGGAAATAATGGACATTCTTTCGAATTCGGTTAGGCCTTTCAAAAATAATAATGTTTATATAAAAAATTGTTCGAATTCAGAATTAGTAGCTTTTTAAGTTGAAAGTTGAAAATCAATTTTTTGTTGTAATTTTTTTGTTGCTCCTCGAATTTGGATAGATAATTTTTGCAGAAGATACGTTATTTCAAGCTATTTCTGCTAATATATTTAATCTATTTATAAGTACATTAGGGGCTCGGGGATAAAGCGCCCTCAATAGTCCTTGTTTCCAAGAAAATTTATAAGCCTATTTTTTTATTTTTTTGCAGCCCTTTTTAAGATTCTTGTAGTACTTTTTTAAATGAAAAGGATATATTTGTTTGTTAGTGATACAATGAAAACTTTTCAAGTTAACATGTTTAATGATAAAGCTACGGATACTACTTCCAACATATCTCAATAATAATAAATATCAGAAAGCAGCAATTGATTCGTTATGTATCAAAATAAATCACAGAGTTAAGTAGCATTTGATATAACGTACTTAATTTGTTGCTAAAATTACTAAATTTTGTTTTTGTATACATATTCGGTATCTTCACCGTTAAACGCATTTATCTCGAAAACGACTTGTTATATCGATATCAAGCAGGCAAGAGTGCGCAGGACTATCTGCCCTCGTGCCCCAAAGAAATTGTTGGTGAACTGTTTGTATTCGTAGGAATATTGTAGCTTCAAATGACATAGGGTTTACCCAAGTGTAAATAAAATTTAATGAAAAATAAAAAAGATATTGAAAAATCGATTTTCATTCCTCAGCTGCTGATATTTCCTGGAGTCCCAAATAGGCCAGGAAAATAAGCTGGGAAATTACCATTTCTCGACTTTTTGTTTCGGCGAGATGAATTTATCACAATAGATGCTACATATTTATATACAATAACATATTAGTTTCCACAGTCATAAAAATGGGGGGAAGATAACTTTTTTCCGTTCATTTCCACGAGAAAACAGTAAAGTACTTTTTTTTTTCATCTTCGAAAGATCTACAAAACTAGCCCTCGAGCGTCAAAAAATATTGATTAGCTCAATAGTTATAAACAGAAGAAGTTTATTTATTACTTTTGAATTAAACATTTATAAACTGCGTTATTATTACCAGAACGTTTTGGCATCGCATCCTCTCATTCCTTATCACTGTCTAATAACTCACACGAAATCTGGAATCGATAAGTTGAATAGTTTACAAGTTATGGCCTTATAAACAAATTAACTATTTATTAGTCTGGGCGATCCCGAGGATCTTCCACAATCGCACTGATTCTTTTCATGGTAGATTTCTAGGTTTTGAAATCTATTATTATTTTTTTAAATTTCTTTGCAACCTGGAATTTTTTTTTTTATTTTCTAGCTTTAGTTGCAAAATGAAATATACGACGCACGAGCGTGATATGGTTATATATTATTACATATTCGGAAAGCTTATGAAAAGAGCTTTAGTCTTCCAAGATTCGTTGAAAAACAACGGAGTTACAGACTGTCAAAGTTGACGGCCTATTGTTAAACAAATTAGATTGGTAGCGACAAAAAAAATACCGTCATAACCGGCAACCCTAGTACTTTCCCAGATAAAAATATTTTATTTGTGGTAGTATGTTAAGTGCATAAGAAATATTGTCAAAAGTCAGTGGGTCGCTTGATTTTCGGCGGGCCGTGGCGCGGCGTTAGGGTGGGGGAAGCGAACGACAGCGAGTCGAAGAAAGAGAAGAAAATAACGATATTTATAGTCCTGCCGTTAAATAAGCGAAATTCGCTTGAAAATAATATATTTGTCAGTCTGTAACTCCGTTGTTTTTCAACGAATCTTGACGATTTTTTTTTAACTTAAAGCTCTTTTCATAAGCTTTCCGAATATGTAATAATATATGTATAACTATATCACGCTCGTGCGTCGTATATTTCATTTTGCAACTAAGGCTAAAAAATAAAAAAAAACTAGGTTGCAAATTTGAAATGAAAAAAAAATGATATACAGGTTCGGAAAGTCCCCATGGTACATCGGCCGTTACGTGAGAGCGATAAAGTAAGTCATAGAAATCCGTCCGATAGACAAGGATGGTTACATTGAAGACATTTCATAATTTGAATAGTCACTCCCACTTCTAACCCAGAACGGGCGGTGACTATTCAGATTATGAAACGTCTTCACTATAGTCATCCTTGTCTATCGCACGGATTTTTTTACTTTACTTTGTCGCTCTCATGTTAAGGCAGATGGACCATGTGGATTTTCCAGCCCTGTATGAAATCTACCATGAAAAAAATCAGTGCGATTGTGGAAGATCCTCGGGATTGTCCAGACTAATATTAGTTAATTTGTTTGTAAGGCCATAACTTGTAAACTATTCAACTTACAGATTCCAGATTTCGTGTGAGTTATTAGACAGTGATAAGGAATGAGAGGATGCGATGCTAAAACGTTCTGGTAATAATATAGTCCAATTAACTAAGCCTTTAAATCGAAATTTTGCCAACTTGGCTGAATTTTTGATATGAGTTAGTTTAAGGTATATTATAACAATAAGTGAGAGTAATTTTCTGTTCAACCCCCGGCCAAGGGTGGAAAAAGATAAAACAAAGGGCTTTTTCATGATAACTCAAAAAGGGTAAGAGCTAGAAAATAAAGTTTTTCATGAAAGTTGTAAAGCAGACAATTCTACATAAAAATGGCCTCTTAACTTTTTCTTGTACTATTACAATTACCAGAGTTAGGGAGGCTAGAAGTTAAGGGAAGATTTCAGAAATTTAAAAAAATCATAAACAGAAAAATGATTGAATTTTGTAATTTTTTTTTTCAATCTGCTCTAAAATATGTAACTTTTCTTTTCAGAGAAATAGATATATTTTTTAATTTTTAATAAGAAAGTTATAACAAAAAATCAAATTTTTAATCGTTAATTTTAATGATTTAACAAAATTAAATTTCTGAAATCTTCCCTTAACTTCTAGCCTCCCTAACTCTGTTAATTTTAATAGTACAAGAAAAAGCTGAGAGACCATTTTTATGTAGAATTGTCTGCTTTACAACTTTCATGAAATAACTTTTTTTTCTAGCTCTTACCCTTTTTGAGTTATCTTGAAAAAGCCCTTTGTTTTATCTTTTTCCACCCTTGGCCGGGGGTTGAACAAAAAATTACTCTCACTTATTGTTATAATATACCTTAAACTAACTCATATCAAAAATTCAGCCAAGTTGACAAAATTTCGATTTAAAGGCTTAGTTAATTGGACTAATAACGCAGTTTATACATGTTTAATTCAAGTCATAAATAAACTTCTTCTGTTTATAACTTTTGATCTATTCAATATTTTTTGACGCTCGATCTCGAATGCTAGTTTTGTAGGTCTTTTGAAGACGAAAAAAGTACTTTACTGTTTTCTCATGGAAATGAACGGAAAAAAATATACGCAAAAAACGTGAATTTACGTAAAAATTATTAACAATCTTCCCCCCATTTTTATGACTGTGGAAACTAATATGTTATTGTACATAATATTTAGCATCTTTAGAGAAAAATTCAGCTTGCTGAAACAAAAAGTCGCGTCCAACTCTATATTTCCTGGCCTATAAAGAACTACGCGCATTTAATGCATAAACAAACCATTACTTCTAGAATATTTTCTTACATTTGTGTTAACTTCAACGCAGCAAGTGCCGATGCGCATTGTTCTCGACAATCATTTCTCCCGGTGTAGGTACTTCCTTCCACCGAAATATTTAGCAATGCTCCGCAAGCACGATTTCGAAACGCGACCTTCGGACGTGAACTCGTCGGACCCAGCCACAACACGGTGTACGATAACGTCGTTGATATCTGGTGGTTCTGGTGGTACTTGTAGCGAGTTGTGCGTGCATTTGTCATCCGCGATATGGGTGGGAATTTTATGGAAGGAACGGCTCGCCGCGCGTCAGACGAGGCTGGGTACGGACTCCCAGTGCACGGTAATGTTTGTGCCGGTGACGTAGGCTTAACAGCTGATTAATTTTCTATTAATTCGCCTTCTTCGGCGTTCTACCTATTGACTTTTGTGGGAACTTTTCTAAGCTGTCCGACAATTGAATCCAGTGTTGGGAGTATGGGGTCGTTATAGGTGGATTTGTAGTAGTGATTCAGTGTTCTTGCTCCATCGAGCTTGATTTCTCTGAGAACTGATTTAGTTCGGGATAACTTCGTAAATTGTTTGTCGTTTAATGTTTTTTTTTTTTGATACCTCCATGTTCTTCCTCTTATTATTTTACGTTACTTTACCTTAAATCGCAAAAAAAAATTAAACGTTTATATCTTTAAAATATCTATTTTGTGTTCTTGATGTCACTAAGCGAAATACTAGGAAAATCGTTGAAAATAAAATGGCGAAAATAAATAAATAAAAACGAAAATAAATGTTTTTTGATACACAGGGGACCACAGCTATTAGCGATTTATGTATTGATTTTTCTAGGTAGGATTCTATAAATTCAATAATTCTTTGTCTTTCATTATAGGTCGCTAGGGTTTCTTGGATAATAATTGAAGGCAATGAGAAGAACCATCATTGCCAGATTGACATAATTGTCACAAATTAGGCGATTTTTTGGTCTGTAAAAGATATTTTAAATGTACTTTCTACACCTAAAATACCAACTAAATCCATATTAACTGGAAATCTTGATAAATAGGAACTTAATTAACTTTTTATGAGTCCGACGATATTTGCCAAAATTATTTTTAAAAACCAGTAGGTAGTTACTAATACATGAAATTTCTAATCATAAACTTTAGGCGTTATTTACAGACATTATTTTATCAATAGATTCTAGTTTATTGCCTTTCGCTTAATGACTACGTTACAACATATATTTTATTTTTATAAGGCATAAATTAAGTCAAAGTGAAAAAAGGAAAAATTCTTCAATATTTTTTAACTTAGGTTCAAACGGTTATACACGCTCTTTGATGTTAATGAGCAAATTCAGAAGCAGGCTATTAATTAATAACTAACGATGATATTTTAGTAAATTTTCGTTCGTGGATTAAAGCTCCGTCAATATCGAATAACACCTGCAATACCTATTGAACATGTTAATGTCACACATATTAATTAATTTTTTGAAAACTACCTAACGTATTAAAATAATAAAAAATATACGCTTTTAGACAAATGTTGCGTGTGCGGATATTTAGTGGACTGTATTTAGGGTTAGAGTAGATGGAAAATGCACACTTACATATAAGTCGCTGCGGTCTTCTTTCTGGTATTGATTCTGGATATTTAAGCTATTTGCCGGCCAGCACACTGGTCACTTAACAATTTTGAGTATCTATCTTCGAACATACATAAACACTTGGAAAACACTGTTGAGAGTCTTGAGAGAGTTTTTGACTTCTTAACTTGATATTTTTCAACTGTAACTCTCCTTTTTCGACGTAGAGCAGTTCCGCATGTGTGCCATTCTATGACAAATGGGAATTGAGGAAAAGGGAAAGGTAATTGTGTTTTGCATATACAGGGTCGGAAAGTCCTCATGGTTCATCGGCCGTTACGTGAGAGCGATAAAGAAAGCTATACAAATCCGTGCGATAGAGAAAGATGGCTATAATGAAGGCGTCTAATTCACCACTTCTTATTTGTGGAAGGGCGAAATGGGCGGTGACTATTAGACGCTTTCATTATAGCCATCTTTCTCTATCGCACGGATTTCTATGACTTACTTTATCGCTCTCACGTAACGGCCGATGAACCATGGGGACTTTCCAACCCTGTATTTAAAACCGAGTTTGAGTTGACTAAAGACGGAACAACAAATTATCTCTTTTTTGTTTCTAAGATCAACTATTTGAAAAAGATAAACTCACATCATGAACCACAGTAGATGAACACACTTATTTCTGCATTTTAAAGGTCGCTTTTTGAACCAGCTTTTTTAAAATTATAATTGATGTCAGAATATTGATAAGATATTAAATACACGACTTTTACTAAGATCTGCCTAGATCAACATGAATTGTTATTTTTATTTTTGTCCATTCAATTATTCTAATGTCACAAAAAAATGTTAAATTGTAAGTTTGTAGTCTTTTAAGATATCGGAAAAGTGAAAAATTATTTATTCATATTTTTTTTTAATTAAAAAAAAGAAACAATTTGCGACGTATTGCAGAGACATATTCAGATGTTTTTTTCTTTCACAACACCCTGAATAATCATATACATATTCTGATTCTGATTTTGTGTTCATTATAAAGATATAAAGCAAGCAGATATAAGCTACTTTTTTTCTGGGGACCCGAGAATTCTCAACTGGGAATTCTCGGGAATTCTCGAGAAATTTCTAAAACTTAAAAAGGTCATAATGTTGGTATTGCAATGCGAAATATAAACATGCTAGTATACTTAACAATCATCATTAACATTTATTATTTATTCAGTGTTTTTATTAATTACTTATATGTTTCTACTTCTACTAACAAAACTAAATTAAACTTTGAGTATCTTTTTTTTATTATTATTTACCACTTATAATCACAATCTTTTAATTAACAAAATAAAAATAAAATAATCAACTAAAGGAACAGGAACTAAATATTTTCAGAATCAACATCAACATTAGGTATCTGCTTATAATAAAATTTCTACACATACTTATAACAAGGTACATTAAAAAAATAAGAATCGTCGAAGTAAACTAAAGCCTTAAAAACTTATAATAAATAAATCATGAGCTAGTCGAGAAACCACTTTAACCGCTCAGTTATTTGTCGAGAAACGAATTGAACGCATGAACGAAACGAACTCCAATCAAAAACTTAAGACGCGCGTGATTTTTAAATTTCTCGATTTCTCCACACTTTTTTCTCGTCTCGAGTAAGGCCAGTTTTCTCGGGAATTCTCGCTTCGAGAAGTCTCGACCAGAAACCCTAGTCTGTCTCTAATATTAAGAGAGATACAGTCATAAGATAAAGATAAGTTCATTATGAAGAAATTGAAGTATGTTTTACAATTTATTTATGACTTATACATTGTGTTGTTTCAAAGTTCCGAAGCAAATAAAGGCTTTATGTATTTATTTATTTATTTATTAAATATTCTTTGATTGATTTATAAAGAATAACTGACAAAAGTCTGCAAAGATTTTAAGGGTTTTAATACTGCAATAAATCGTAATACGTGGCATCATCTAGAATTAGGAAAAATTTTCAATATGCTCTTTACTTTCCGGTTTCATCTTATCAGTTTTAAACCTCGAAAACTTTTTGATTTCGAATGAAGCGTCATATATTTTTTGTTCCATGGTATGTAAAATGTAATCCTTTACATTTAACAAAAATTTCCAATCCAAAAATTTCAAATTTCAATTATGTAAAAACATCCAAACATCGTTTTAAAAATGCTGACCAATATTGGTAAAGCGAGAAAAAAGTTGCGTAGTAGTCAGCGCTCTTGAGCGATTTGATCGCAGAACCTCGCATAGAGCTCCTTAATATTTGTGTTAGAGTAGTTTCAAAATCTCATGAGCTGCGAAATGCGTGAAAGGCGTGGCGTATCCGCATAATTCTTCTAATAAGCACGTTGTGAAAACATTGGCTCAGAATTAGACCACGTGCCTCATTACAACCAAAAATGAACTAAGATGCTTGGGCATCCATAAAGTCAACTGGCGAGCATTCGTTATATATACAGGGTGTTAAAAAAAGGATGTAAAATATTTAAGTAGGTAATAGTATGAACCAAAATAAGCAGAAAAGTCTCAATAAACATGGATCCGCAAAGTAACTGTTGCGGAGATATGGAATGTTTTATGTATTTTAGCCCCTTTTTTTATTTTGCAAAAACGTTGTGTATTTTCTTATAATAGTTGGTTAATGTTTAGTGAAATAAACAGTACGTATTTGACAGTTGTTCTTAGTGCACAAGTTTTCTTTCGCTATGACTGGTTACTCTAACGCAGAATTAACAGACATGCATTTCATATATGGTCGTGCTAATGGGAACGCCACCGAAGCGCGACGTCTTTATGTTGACGCTTATCCAAATCGCCAGATTCCTTCACAACGCATGTTTGGAAGAATTCACCAAAGATTGCGTGATACCGGTTCCTTGAGCAAACAGTGCCATTTATCCGGAAGACCAAGGTCGGTACCCACTCCTAGAGCAGAAGAAGAAATTCTAGCACTGGTAGAGCAGAATTTAGGTACGAGTGTGCGGATAATATCAGCCGAGGTAGGAATTAGTGGTCCTCTTGTTTGGAGAATCCTTCACGAGCAACTGCTTTATCCATACCATGTGCAACGAGTACAGGCCTTAAATCCAATAAATGATCTTCAAGCACGTTTGGTTTTTTGCCGCTGGTTTCTACGTCATGATGCTGAAGACCCTCGTTTTCTTACAAACATTCTTTTTAATGGAGTGTTTAATTTTCACAATACGCATATTTGGGCCGACGAAATTCCTCATGCTCTAATAGAATCTGGACATCAGGCACGTTTTTCATTAAACATTTGGATGGGTATTGTAGGTGACAGGTTTCTAGGTCCTGTTGTTTTACCAAACCGATTAACAGGCGCTGCTTACCTCAACTTTCTGCAGAACACACTGTATGAGATTTTGGAAGACATTCCTTTGAATCAGAGGCAACAAATGTGGTTCCAGCATTTACACCAAACTTTTCCACATGGGATGTGGATGTGGATGTGGATGGGTAGGAAGGGCCGGACCTGTTTTATGGCCTCCAAGATCGCCTGATCTGAATCCTCTAGATTTCGTTGTTTGGGGATATTTGAAGACATTAGTGTATGGTACTCCTGTAAATAGCCTGGAAGAGCTGCAGCTACGGATTAATCAAGAGTGTCAAGAAATCCAAACCAAGGAGGGTGTTTTCGAAAGAGTTCGAATATCGTTGAGACGAAGATGTCGTGCCTGCTTGGAAATGAACGGAGGGCACTTTGAACATCTTCTGTAACTTTGTTTTTTGTTTGTTAAAAGCTTCCTTTGCCGGTTTATTCTTAATAAAATAAAATGTTTGAAAAACGAATAGTGGTCTATATCTCCGCAACCGTTACATTGCGGACCCATGTTTATTAAGACTTTTCTGCTTATTTCGGTTCATACTATTACCTCCTGAAATATTTTACACTCTTTTTTAACACCCTGTATGTATATTGCTTAAATTAAAATAATAAAGAATAGGGCATTTTATTATGATATTTGTAATCGGATCAAAGGCCTGTTTACGCTACGAGAGCTCGAGATAGACTGTGAATACTAGATGTAATGTTTTTAGGACGTAGAATAATTTAGGCCACGGCGACGGTCGGAATTATGTTTCTGCGCATATGAAGGTCAAAGCTCATAACATTTTGAAACAGCTCTAACACCTAGATTACTGGGAGCGTAAGATCTTTATGTGGATTAATATGAAAATTCAAATTTTCAGAAACGGCTAGAATTACGCAAAGCATAAACTATTTTTTTGCGCGAACTACCCTGTTATTTGAGAGCAGTTTACTCTGAATTCTCTTACTTTCCGCATATGGCTTTGTGTGGGAACCCAAGCAGTTTGCACTTCGTTCCGACGTTATGTTCCAGACAAAGAAGGCTCCAGAGGCGTTCTATGCATTATTGTGCCGCGCCGTGCACTATGCTAATTAATTATTTATCGACTTAATTGTTCCAGTGTTTTCGTTACTGTGTTTATACTGGAGACGTGTGGTGGTAATCGTTAATTTATATTCACGTTTCGCTCTTGCCTTCCGAGAAAAAATATCGATTTCCTTACGCATATTACAAATCGGACGTGCTGGCAGGGGGAAAAGACTATGCGTGTAATGTTGGGGTGCATGTTTATGCTTCGCGCGGAAATCTCAATGATGTCGCCTCGGGTTGAGCAGATACTGTTTAATTAAAAAAAAATGTTGATTTTATAGGAAATCTTAAAAACAATAACTACGCAGCTTTATTCGATAATCAGGGTTTTCAAAATGAAAAGTCGCAAATATTCGAAAAATACAGGGTGTTGCACGTATAGCTTTGTATCAATATACCAAAAAGGTCGGAAAGGCAACGCATCGAAATCTTGATATTGCTTGGATGTGGAGACAAAATAAGAAGTCAGGCTGAAGTACGCGATTTATTTAATGCGAAATATCCCGAGAACCAAATCTCGCAAGGGACAATTAGTAAAATATTTCACAAATTTGAGGAACACGGTACAGTACAGACTTTGCCCAAAACTGGACGGGCACGTGCTTTGAATGAAGAAAAGAAATTAGACATCGCATTAGTTGTTGTTAAAAATCCTCATACTTCAACTGTTTCATTGGCCCGCAATTACGATGCTTCTCGAACTGCAATTCGAATGTTTCTGAAACAAGAGAAATACCACCCCTATAAGGTATGTCTTGTCCAAGAGCTTTTGGAAGACGATTATGATAGGCGATTACAATTTTGTGAAGAAATGATGAGACGGTGTGACGACAATAATGGTTTTCAACGAGACGTACTTTTTTCGGATGAAGCTACCTTTTATTTAAATGGAGTGGCTAACAGGCACAACTATCGCTTTTGGTCTCAGGAAAATCCACACTGGACATGCGAATCGCATATGCAGCATCCACAAAAAGTTAATGTATGGGCAGGTATCATCAACAACAGATTCTTGGGCCCATTATTTTTTGAAGAAAATCTTACTGCCGCACGCTACCTGGATTTCCCAACATTTGACCTGATACCTGCTCTAGCTGTGATTTTCCCTCATGAAATTGATCCAGATATACGGAATGAAAGAATTTGGTTGCAACAAGATGGCGCTCCCCCACATTTTGGTATTGATGTTCGAAGATACTTTCCAAATCGCTGGATTGGTAGACGGTGTACAGTTGAATAGCCGCCAAGATCCCCCGACTTAACACACCTGGATTATTTTCTTTGGGGATATTTGAAAGAAAGTGTCTACCAGGACAGACCGGATAATATTGAGAATTTAAAGAACAAGATTAGGGCGGAGATGCATAATTTACCAGCTAAAGTCATTCAGAATGCTGTGGACAGCTTTTACTATCGTCTTGGCGAATGCCAAATAGAGATTGGAGGACATTTTCGGCATTTGCGACATTGAATTTATTTTTGTAAATTATCTAGTTGTTTCAATTTCTAAATGAAAAAAAACTTGTTATTGAAAAAATAAAACTTGTTTATTTGGTATGGCTGGATTCGATTTTCTATAAGCTTTTCAACGAGCCCCCTCATGCCTTATGTTTCCATTTGGAAAAAAAAGTAGGGGTAGCTGGGGGTTAGGGGGTTCAAGAAAAATTAATTATTATATAACCGAAAGATGCGAAAAATCAAAATCAGTTAACGTGTTTCGGCGTTTTAAAAAAATATATCTCATTCAAAAGATATGAATTTTATTCCGTACTTCTGGCCATCCCTGTATATTAGTGACGGTATCATATTTTTTTGGGCAAATAGTGAAGACATTTGAAAATATTCTTGGCGATAAGACTGTATATTATGTTGTACACATTGTTAGCGAAATATTTTGTTTTTAATAGTTATTTTTAATATTTTAAAAACCCATAATGACAGTTGCACAAAATTTGACACGGTAATTATTTAGTAGTTATATAGAACTATGGCAATAATTTTGCAATAAAATTGCCAGTGTCGTAGATAGGGGGGGGCAGCCCATTTAATTAATGGAAAGAAATAACTAAATGTAGACAACAATAAACATAGATTAAACAAAAATATGTACAAAGCTTATAATTGTTGTAATAAGAAAAAAATATGAAATAACAAAACTTTGAAGACTATGTATAACGAAATAAAGGCAGTTTTTTAAGACGACTTTGTTTGCAATTTGATGGCAGGCTATATATTTACTAAATATTAGTGTATTAAATTGAAGCAATAATTACGCGCTTTCGTGTAATTTACTCAAGCTTGTACACCAAAAATTTTGTTCACGTTTCAAAATTATTTTCGATTATACAGGATGTTCCATTTCTTCATTTATTCAAATGGACTATTCGTATTCTGTGATTACATATTTTGTATTCCTTGTTGAATTCCTTCGTCAAAGAGATATTGGGTTTAAGATATGCCTTTGTTTTTGTTACTGTTGTACTGTAATTTGATATTTAAAAAAATGGCGTTTGCATCATCCTCGAAAATGTGAAATATATCCAACTAGACACTATGATGCTATTTCTATCATCATTCACTCATGATAAAACTTCTACATTAATTACCTAATGCATTTCGAACAGGCAAGCAGATACAAAAATTACGTTCCTTTCTGTTTTATTAAGATGTGTTATGGTCTATTTTTTATTTTGCTTAGTTTTTTTGTTACAATTTCCGAAAAAAATGGTCTATTTTTTATGGTTTACTCAGTTTTTTTGTCGTAATCTCCGAAAAAATGGTCTATTTTTTATAATTTGCTCAGTTTTCTTGTTGCAATTTCCGAAAACATAAGTATCACATAATATAATAATTATTATAATTCTAACCCAATAAATGTAGCTGTTGAAACGTGACACCAATTAGCATTAGCGTATAGCTAGGATTTTTCCTCTAAAAAAAGCTCATCCACTAAAAAACCTAAACAATTTTCGTTTGATTCTAAAAATAGTTACATAATCAGCGACTTACCTATATAAAATTTTAAAAAATCTTTTTTGTTTGACTGAATGATGGAAATGAGTCTAGTAATAATAATGTAAGTTTTGAAACTTGCAGCAAGCCCCCCCCCCCCTGACCAATCACCCCTGGCTACACCCATGCCAAGCTGCTTTTCGCTTATTCTCCACATGAGTGGAACGGGCTAAAATAGTTTGATTCAATTAATTTCAAAAACGGCCATAAAATTTTTAAATACTGAACATTTATAAGAATCAGTATGTATTTAGAACCTACTAATAAAAAAATAAAATTTCTAGTGAAATATAACTGAAGAAGTAGAATATTTCTGGAAATCATTGAAGAATATATTTCTGTGTACAATGCAATTTTTAGACGAATTTGCTAACACATGTTTTAAATGTACTGTTTCAAATTTTCTGTTACTGTCAAATATGACGGTAGTAAAAACACTAACCAAATTTTTTTTTTCTCTAGAGAATATAGAAATAATAATTAGGTATATCCAGAATGTTTTTTAAGTTTATGTCCTAGCTTCAGTATATTATTTCTTGGGTCATTTTAGATTAAAAGGCTTTAATGACTCAAGGACTAGACCCACTGATACAAGATGTTGAAGTTTCAGAAATAGTCACATTTGTTTAAAAATCTTTGAAGATGCTTGATGTAGATTTATGAAAATTAGGTTTTATAAATGCTTATGATTTTGTGAAATATTGAAAGTAGTTGACGTATAATTATAAAAATTATCACTCTTGCAAAATAAATGTAAACAGATTTAACAATTTTAGTCGCATTATTTTGTAGATATTTTGTGTTTTATAGTGATGTATTTATCTACACTGTAAGATTTCAAAATGATAAAAAAATCTTGACTGATTTGACTAATTTTTGTGACGTCATGGTTTATCCACTAGTTTTTTTTAATGTGATAGATTAGTAGTAGATTATTAATGCAGCTATGTGAACCTGGCATCCGACTTTTAAAAATGTATTTATTTTTTTTGTATTGTAGATTATGGTACGTAGTTGTTTATACATAGTAACATTTTTTTTGTTTGTAGTGGCCCCAAAAAAGTGTATGGCATTATTTGATATTTGTAGTTGATTATAGTCAGCCATTTTTTTTGTAATAGAAAATAAAGTTAGAGTTATGTATATTTCGTTTAATGTTAAATTTCGAAGAACTATAAACGAAATAAACGCTACTACAAACGATTTTAGAGACAGAGCTTGGATAATAATGACTCTACGTTAAACATTGAGTAACAAAATAAATATTACTACAACCGATTTTATACATTTATCTTGAATTATATTGACTATTGGTCAAATTTTAACGAACTACAAACGAAATAAACGCTACTACAAACAATTTTACATTCTTTTCTTGGATTATATTGATTATATGTCCAATTTCAAACTACGAATTAAATAAATGTAACTACAAACAACTACAAATGTAGATAGAAATAGTGACTATATGTTAAATTTAAAAGAATCGCATAGGAAATAAGCGACTACTAACGATTTTTATAAAGCTTGAGGTATACGAGTAGTTAAATTCCGAGAAACTGCAGACGAAATAAGGCTAACTATTTTCTTGCTGAAAAATGAAGAAATGAAAATTCATTCATTACATTCAATTACAAATTTTCAGATTTGAGTGCCATCAAATTCAGTGGATGGGACCTGTAACTTTGTTGGAGTTACTACAAACAAAAAAAATGTTACTATAGACAACTACGTACTATAACCTACAAAAAATGAAGAAAGAAATGAATTTATTTTTAAAAGTCGTGTGCCAAGTTGGCATAGCCTAATAGATAATGCTTTTATTTAATTCTCATTTATATTTTCAAAATGCCTTCCCTGAATTAAATTTTGGTAAGTAATTTAGTTTATTTTTGTTTTCCAGAATGGGGGTATCCAAACAAAGAAAGAAACTTCTTTAGGAACTTATGAAAATATTTTTTTACAAATTGTTTGCAGTCTTCTAGGTCATCTCCTACAAAGAATATTACTTTTTTTTCTGTAAAAGTTTCACTTACACGACGTGTATTTACGGACTTTTATTTATATACCCGAACGGATTTAATTTTACGTATTATGATTATAGAGCATAAATTACAATTTTAATCGCTGAAACAATTTCGCCTTTGAGATTTTTACGCGAAACTAATGGAACAGAGTTCCGTCCCACTTCGCTTAACCGTAATAAAATAACGTGGGCATAATAAACTTCATCTAAATGTATAATTAATTTAATCTATTTCTGGTGATCTTCAGTCAACGTTAATTTGCTGGGCTCAATTTATCGGCTTATTTATTTTTAGCAAATTGCTAGAGAAGGGGCGGCGTTCCCGACTGCGAATTAAATTATTAATGAACTATATATGCTGATTAGAACGAGCTTCTTGAGGAAAAAACCTATTTATGTACCCACGTCAATAGGAATTTCAGCGTTTGGCAGCAAAGGAACACCTTTTTTCCGTGCCTAGGTCACCATATAGATAGGTCTATAGGTGGAGTTGGTTTCATAGAAAGAGAAAGAAGGCTGTTTCTTTTGATATGATAAATACCATTATTACCCTGAAAACAGTTCTATTTAAATTGAATGACCCCGTTTCCTAATTAATCGGTTAATTAAATTATATTAATTATGCGGCTGGCATGTACTTTTTTATGAACAACTACTGTAGTAAACAGTATTCACTATATTTCGCTCTCTACTCATATAAGAGATATTTTATTAATAATGGTAATGTCAGTAAATAGCATAATTATTTTTTGTTTTCATTGAAATTCCTTAAAATACTCCTACTTACTGTTAAAGTGGGATAACGTTTTTACTGAAAATTTAGAACTTTCAACTTCAAATTATGTCATAAAGTAGTTAAATTGGCAGTGCCAACATTGCCTCATAATAGTGGCTAAATGTTTAAGTCTAAATCTAACACTAGACGTAATCACAACGAATTACCAACGTAAAAATTGACAAATTGAAAGCTGGAATTTTTGTTTATCGGAGTCTTTGTCTTTACAATTGCTAGAAATATTGCCCTAATGTGAAAATTCCCAGAAATTATATTATTCGATACGATAATTTGAAATGGAAAATTATACAGGGTGTGTCATAATGGTATGCAAATATTTTAAGGTGTTTAAAATGTAATTTTTGGGGAGGGGTACTTCCAATACATTTTTTTTCGATTTGAGCCCCTCCCTCCCCCTGAGAAAAAATGAGCTTTTATTTATTTTTTATTAAATTTTGTGTTCATATTTGCTTAGCTTTTCCTATTGATAAAAATTTTCGCAAAAAGCATGTCAAAAGTGACGATCGTTTTTGGTAACTGTTATACTAATTATATGTACCTAATCGGCAAAGAATTTATTTTTTTGCTCGTAAACCATTAAATATACGAAAAAATGGGAAGACTAAAAAAAGTTTCTAAATGAAATGTAGTATTGAAAGCTATTTTTCTTGTTGGAATTAGCTAACGTAGAAAAAGGTCGTTAGAGAAATAAAACCAAAGAGTGCTAATTTCTTTCAAAGACATAAACCAGAAAAATAAGACTACCAAAAATACCATTCAACTGTGGTGAATGTGTACCAATCGCCTCCTTAAAATATTTGCACATCGTTATGAAACACTCTGTATACCCATTTTTGCATACAACACATAATGGTCCGCAAAGATGTAACTTAGATCGTGCAACTATAATTGTGGTTTATGTAAAAAGTGAATTGGCTAAAAATGATATATTGAAAAACTGAAAATAAGTTGAAAACAAAAATTTGTGTCCAAATTATTTCATAAATAAGAATTAGAAAAAAAACTCAATGTACGTAGGTAATATCGAGCTTTTACTAAGGAATTTAACACTTTTCAAAATATGTACACTAAAGTCAAATATGTACAACTTATGTCATATTTCTTACGTTTACATGTTCATTTAGCCACATTCCTTAAATATTTGTTACAAATGTGCTAGTTCATCTAGCCCTTGCTATTTTACGTATTTGTCAACTTCTTATGGTGACTAGAACAGAAAATATACTTCTAATATTTCACTATTTGTGTCAATTTCACTTGAATACACCACTAAAAACATTAAATATGTTAATCATTCCAGTACTAATTGTTCTTTTTCTTAAAGTCATTTGAAAGTAAAACACCGTTCGTGGAAATAACAAATCTATACATATCCGATAACTTAACTTTAAAGCAATATTAAACAATATTGTTTATTACTGAATACAAAAGATGCGCTATACAAAATATAATTATGTTCATTATGAAAAACTTACCTCACAAAATCATTAGGATTTTAGTTATTAACAAGTTGCAGTTAGGGTTATGATTATTGCTTAATTTAATTTTGTTTCGCTCATAAAACCAGTTGCTATTTATAAATTACAATCCGCCATATTAGCATTACAGTTTGACTTCTACAGTAGGTATGGAACTTGAAGATTTAGGTCTTAATCTTTATGAAATTTTCCATGGGAATAGATTTTAAGAAAAATTTCTCCGCAAATAATTGTAATTTTGAAAAATGCGTTTATCTGGAGTCTGTAGGATCTGTAGATCTGTAGGAGTCTATGGAGAATAAAACCACATTTAAAATTCACCTTGCATTTGTCAAACGTTAACAAATGCCTTATCATGTAGATGGTGCATATCGATACAGTCGATAGCATGAACATGTCAAATATATACAAACGGCATATACTGTTTGTACTATTCTATACTTGAATGTTATTCGGTATGATGGTTCGCTTGAGGCCGGTAGATAAGAACACATCAAAGAAAACAAATCTGTCCACATCACTATCGACACTTCAAATGTCACCGTAAAAAAATGGTAAGTACACACAGACGGTTAACGTGAGGATAAGACATTTTTTATGTCTAAGAACAATTGAGAAGATATCATGTGCCCATATTGCAAATCTGTACATCGTCTGTATGACCTAACTTGATGCTATAAATTTTGTCTAAATAATTTGCAAATACTTGACTATTTATTTTAACAATGTTTGGCGAGTGCCTGCATTATGTGGAGCCGTCTTTGCAATAGGATTATCAAGAATGCTAAAATTATGATTATGAAAAAACGACACAAGAGACAGAGGTAGATCTAGAGGTAAATGGAATGAGGAACTAAGATGAGGTTGTAACGAATATTCACAAGGAAAAATGATCAAAATAAAAGAGATCTCAAGAAGTGGTAAAACGGATAAAAAGATAAAAAACAACTAAAAAATGATTACCTACATCTATTTACGCTACACAATAAGGTTCTGTGGTTCACCAGCAACATGATTCGTAATCCCACGTCACTTTTTGATGAATTATATTACCTGTTTATCTATTATTAGTGATAGAAATTGCTCTTTTTAGATCAGCATTTTATTCTACATAACCAAACAATAGCTTTCTGCAAATCTATAATACAACAATTTATTGATAGTGCCATAACCAGTCCAGTATTGTTTGGGTATGGTTTGACTGCCTTGCTTATTCATTCGAGTATCTGCTTTGGTAAAGAGTATAGACTTGAATGCATCGAGACTGCATTCTTATGGTCGGTCTGAATGACAGTTCTCAACAGAGGGTGTACCTATATTATTATATTGTACTACTTCAGACTTATTCTTCACAAGTGACTAATGGCCGTGTGTACAGACCGCCCTGAAAACATGCGAGCGCGGACAGAACGGCTTTTGTTTTTTCTTTGGACATAATTTTGGGTTTAGCAGAATTGGCAGTGATAGAGGTGAGGCAGTCGAAAATGCATCTCAATCAAGAATGAAAGACCGCTGGTAACAGTAAAAAGAAATAGAGTCAAAAAGGGTATTCTGGATAGCATTGTATTATTTTGTCAATATTTTAGAAACTAATACATGCACTATTTAATAAATTTTTACCTAGTTTTTCATTTAATAAAATCATCAACAATTCATCATATTCTCCAATTCAAACCAGAAGTTAGAATTTCCGGAAAATTTGAGCATTGGCAAAAACACGACCTTTTCTCCACAAAAATAGAAAAAAAAACAGGAAAATTCTAAAAAATTGAACCTCGTTGCAATCCAGGATGTAAAGCTTATTGAAGAAACTATGTTTGCCAATATTTGTAAATATTTAATACACATAAATAAAATAATTTTAAAAAAATATCAGACCTTTCTCTTTAACTGATAAAAATTTTGAATATGTTCAGGATCATCAGTAGTGTGTTGTTTTACAATCAAAAGATTCAAAAGTGTCATACGTACTGATAAAAACTCAGACAAGGACTCTCTGACTCTCAAGGATTTTTCTGTTAATAATAACGTTGTTTTGAACTCGATTTTTAATTTGGTTTTTTGGCGAAATTTAGTTAAAAAGCACTTCAATTGTGTTTTTATTTAGCTACAGAGAACTGATATTTTGTTTCTTGTTGTTTGCTTACGAAATATTAAGATTATATTTACATTTACCTTTTGCTCAACTAAATTAAGCATTGCCATCTCGATCCCGAATATAAATCTTATTAAATTATGTTACTTTCATTGTCAGTATAGTTTACTCCAAATATTTCAATATTTTTGGAACCGATTTTTTTTTCAAATTTTTTCGTTTTGAAATATTTTGTTTCGGAGAAAAAAATAAAAAAAAGTGTACAATTTTTCCTGCTGTTTTTTTGCATTGTTAAAACTTTAATTCAAACTGTGGTAAATATTTTTGTTTAGGAAATTTTGATATAGCAATATGTGGCTTTTCTATTACAAGATAAAGGCACTAACTTTCTCAAATGTGATATCTATTCAGAAAACGTGGTTGCCAGGACATAGGTTCAGATTTCTTGACAGTTCACAGTTTCTTCTGAAGAAGAGGGCAGTATCGAACTAAACTACCGAACGAAATTGTTCAATCGCCTCCCTAATCCAACTCACCAAAAGGAAAAGTCAAGTGTATTAATGTCTTTTAAAAAGACCTGATTTAAGTCCACTAAATTTGTATACTTCGTGTATGGCCCACTTTAGTTCGTAATGCAGATTTTGAAACTATATTGTAATGTTTGCATATGTCATTCCAAATGAAAATACCTAGATAAATTCTATATTCCGTAATAGAAAAAATATTCACAAATATTAGTGGAATAATATTTATAAGGCAAATAATAGGAAATCCTTGTTAAAACCAGGCTAGGCGGGATTTTTACTTTGTACGATGTTTGTACAAGATAAAAATCAAAATAATTATGACATCTTTCCTCAGACAATGTAATTATCTGCTTTATAAATATTTCTACGAGAATATTGTACTCTCGCCGCGTAGGATGCTGCATTGGGCTATAAATAACGTATATTGATATACTTTGATGTACAAAAATGTTCAAAGGTTTCGGCAAATAAGCCAACGACTAAAAATAAATATGTCAACTGGTTTGTTTACAAATAAAGCAAACTGTCGATGTTGACTTTGCTCAAAGTAAATCATGTCAATGTTTTATTAGTCTAAAGACAGAATCCTGCGAAAGAAAAAAACAATTACCTCAAGAGAAACAAATTTGTTTCAATATTTCTCTTGTAGGAGTTTCCTTTATGTTTTGTATTCAAGGTCAGGATAGCAGATACTACAAAAATGTTGACTTCTATTTTGCCATCCATATAGGCAGCCATTCTATAGGTTCCTTGGTGAAAATAGACCTCTTTTTCCAATGAGTTAGAGATTATGTCTCCTTACGAATATATCACATGTTATAAAATGACCTGTTGACGATGTTATTAGGTAGGTATCTTCCAAATCAGCTGAAGTGTTGCTACTAAATTTTTGAATGTTTTAAATTTTTCATCATGCCAGAGAAAATGCGTTTTAAAGTTATACAGATCATTTAAAAAGAAGCTTATTGTATTAAATACATAATTAATGTATGTTTCAAGTAAACTTATTCATACCTATATTTACTTATCTGGCCTCTGAAAATGTCCTTTGTGATGTGGATATAACAGTACGTGATGACACAACTTTTATTTTTCGAAAACCTTCATCAATGAGAAGAAAAAACATTCAGCCTTCAATCTATAGGACCAAATCCAGGAATTTCCCAATAATAGAAAATAATTGGCCATTTAATGTGGTTATGAAATTGTGGATTTTCTGAAACATATGTTTTTGTTTCAGGACTACTAGCTTATCTGGGTTCTACGTCAATCTTGGAAAGAAAACCATTTTATATAATTGTCGACGTTTCGTTATTTTATTACAACAGGACTACAAATACCAATTTTATATCAAACTCAATAATAAAATTAGTCTAATTACATTTTTCATTAACTTTAGAGTTAAAAATATATCAAATATATTTACTCAAATACTAATTAACTAAAAATACAATTTTGAGTTAGTGAGTGTGACAGCTTGACCAAATTCTAATACTTTCAGATGCTCAGAGGTAATTTGCTCAAATATTTAAATATGTAATATAAAATCTTCATTAAATAGCTGTATATACCAGACCTAAGTAAAATTTATGCACCACAATGGCCTACTATTAATGTCTTCTGTTTTTGTCACTCCTACTGCTGACTCTCTTCTTAATATGCACATCTGCACTACTATGTCCTACTATTAATGTCTCCTGTCTTTGTCACTCCTACTGCTGACTCTCTTCTTGATCTGCACATCTCGCATGAGTTTTGCCGATATATATTATGAATTATTATTTTTATGTTATTTTGATGTGATGATGATGGATAATTTTATTATGTTTGGGCGCCTTTATTTGATTGTGTTGTTTTGTAAATTTGAGAGACTAATTCAGGGTGAGGGATCCTTTGATCTGATTAATTCTTATTTACTTGCTTGCTTACACTGATTTTTTTTTTAATGAAAGATATTTTTCTATTGACAAATACCGATATATTACAATATTGGGTTATTGGTTGTAGTTTTATAATTGACAAACTTTTATATTTTCTAAAACTAGATAAATAAAGACAAGAAATTTCCCCCCTTATGTCTACTGTTACAGTGCATGTAACATGTAAGTGCTTAACAATGAACTTATACATTTACTATACACATATGCAGTGAAATTTTAATGTTGGACTTATATAGCGCTTTAAATTCAAATTTGCAAATTTGGGTTGGCCAAGTGTGTCGACAAACTTACGAAATGTAGAATTATATTTCTGGTTATTTATCCTGAATGTGATCGCACTGGACTGGAATTCATCCTGCATGTGGTTGCACTAGAATGGAATTCCCACGTTGATACTCCGTCACGCCACGATGATATCCGAAGTCTCCTTCGTTGATTTGACTGGGATCCTTCCAGATGTAAACAGCACTGCACTTATTTTTATCGGTTTGCACTTTTTCACTATTACTTACTTTTGATTTAAACCAGTTCAAATTTATTGTTTCACTTTTTCTATGTTGATGTCGCTCGATGAATTTTCGAACTTATGAAACTTCAACGAATGTGTATTTCGGACTTTTGACAGTTGTATCTGTCAGTGACATTTCTCCACCAAGATGGCTATATAAGTATAACTTTTTCACGAACTTATTGATTTTTATAGATTGCAATTGATTATTCTTGGAGCATACTAGCGATGTTACTACTTTAGGAAAACATGATAGACTGGCTACCCCGAGCGCGGATATTACTTTTAATAAACGTGAAAAACAAGTGAATGTTTCCATGGAAATGACAACAAACATTTATGAAATTTTATTTATGCAAATATAGACTTTTAGTCTGTTTTATGATGCATGATATTTACATTTTCAGCTTCCTTGAATTCATTTGCATCTTTTGACATCAATTGCATGTTTCTAGGTTAACTTTTGAGTCATGCCAAAATTTTACTTATTTTTGCAAATTTCAACTAAACTTTGATAAATAGCTTAATTCTATGCATGTCTGTCCGTTTAATGTCTTTCGTACAACCTCTTTTTCACATTTTCTACAGTCTTTATTAGTTTTTTTGAATGTAAACGAATGAAAATTTCTAGGTTCCCGATCCATCGGGAACTATTAAAGTCTACCCAAAAATTTAAACTTTGGTTGAAGTCTAAACACAGTTTATGAAGTTATGAAGGTCTTTTACACTCTGCACATACTATTTTGCAGTCCTACTACACTTATACAATTAAAAATTTACAAATTCTAACGGAACAACAAATGTCAACATTTAAATGATACATGAAACTTTCCACAGATGCTTAGGTTTAATTCCACACATAAGTTCTTGTCACATGTATACTATACTTTGTTTATATGCCCGGTTATATATACCACGTTATTATAAGTGAAAAACCTTCTTCGTCCGTCGATGATGACTTGTCAAAATTCTACTATTTTTTTAAATGTGCTCATGCCTGAACTTTTAATTGATATTTAACATTGTAAAATGGTTCTTTATTATTCTTCCTAACATTGTTATTATACATTAGTGCATTTTAATAGTTTTTGAATATGCAAATTCAATTTTTATCACAATTTTGACAGTCGAGACTTTGTATCGTGCAAATTTAGTAATTATATCATTTTAAACTTATTCTATTAATAAAATATCCTTCATTTAACTCAGTTCTGTAGTCCACACCCTTTTTGTGTCTCATTTAACTATATTCTATTTAAATATTTGTATTTATTTGACATTTTTGTGATTCGGTGCCGACAAAAGGACCGATTAAGTTTTCAAATCAATAAAACATAACAATACACACTGTTAATATACACTATTTGCTAATACAGGGTCGGAAAGTTCCCATGGTTCATCAGCCGTTACGTGAGAGCGATAAAGAAAGTCATAAAAATCCGTGCGATAGAGAAAGATGACTATAATGAAGGCGTCTAATAATCACCGCCCATTTCGCCCTTCCACAAATAAGATCCACTTCTTATTTGTGGAATGGAATGTGGAAGCGGTGGAATGTCTAACCTCGCTTTTAGTCGTGGTTTGACGACGGTACCCGTCTCTTGTAGATGATTTTTGTGTTTGAGTTGGTTGCTTCTTGGTGTTCTACGATGTTATTTGGGGAGCTACAGGATAACATGCACCCCTCACCTGTGTCTGGGACCAACCTGTTTTTCTTCCAACTTGTTTACTTCCCAACGATGCTGTGTTGTTTTCCGTTAGAAGGTAAATTTTCTGATTTATCCTTTTGTTATTGGTCACTTGTATCCATGAGATATTGTTTTCTAACTGCGCACTTTCNTCTCACTTTTCTTGTTTTAGGGGTGGTTTCCACCCCTTAAGTAGGGGTAAGTCGGGAAAATATTGGAAAAATCGAATTATGCTCACCTAGATTTTTCATGACGATCAATTTAAGCCCACGGAGACCTCTGTACAACCTTCCCCGTTCTTGCTACACACTACGCAAAAACGGGCGGATTTTGCGTTCACTCTTTGGCACTGATACTGATTGATTCTAAAGATAATAAAAAAGACATCAGGCAGGTAATCCTCGAGCTGATATACCTTTACAAGGGGTAAGGATTGACCGACAGATGATTTGAATTGCTTTTGTTAATTTTCACCAATGAGTACTTAATCTGTGGAAATCAGTTAGAATTTGGTATATTACATCTGCAACTAAATATAAGGGGTAAGATCTAAGAAAGAGTTTGTCAAAACATTCTACTTCATTAAATGAGTTAAAAACTGCAATTATTACATGGGTTTGAAAACGTACAATAATATTTGAAATTAAAAAACTGGTGACACAATTTTGTTACTGTTTACTATTTCGTTTTCGTACTTATAAAGGCTTGTTGATAGATAATTTTTGTAAGTATATAATAAAAAAAGACAAACTGTGAGTAAACATCTTTAATTATAATGGAAACCTAAATTGTTCTATATATCTATAAAGAAGTGTAGAGTTCTTCATTATCCAATGGAATATGAATATTAAAAATCTATCGGAATATTGATTGACTAACTTCAAAGGCACCGAATTTCATATATTTTTTACTCGTACTTATAAAGGCTTGTTGATAGATAATTTTTGTAAGTATATAATAAAAAAAGACAAACTGTGAGGAAACATCTTTAATTATAATGGAAACCTAAATTGTTCTATATATCTATAAAGAAGTGTAGAGTTCTTCATTATCCAATGGAATATGAATATTAAAAATCTATCGGAATATTGATTGACTAACTTCAAAGGCACCGAATTTCATATATTTTTTACTAGACCCAGGCTGCTGTCATTTTTTCTATAACATTTTGAAGGCCGCTGTGTACATTGAACCTGTATTTCTCTCAAATCTAATTAGTTTGTTTAAAATATATTCATGAATATTTTTTATTGATGACAACAAAATGTGTGTGTTTAATTCATATGACCCCAGGTTTATCTGTTAAACCTTTACATCTTTTCTAAATTACCCTTCCCTAGAGTTTTAGATATTTAATAGTAGATATTCATAAGAAAATAATGATTCTTTTTATTGTTTAAAACATTATTCAAGAAATAAAAGACTTATGTGTGCCATTGACGATTATTTCATCTTCAGTCACTACAATTTACTGGCGGATATAAGTCGATGTTGGTCGGGGCATTAGCCCGCAGAGTAGTTGTCTCCCGCTATATTACCAGTTAAAGTTCGGTACATTATTTTTCAAAGGTAGTATGTACTCTGAAGTGATATTCAGCAGTGACGAAAATAAATAAGAGAAAGATTTATAGACAATATTCCATTAATGCATTATTATGATTTTATTTATACAATCTGCGCGCTGTGATCGATAGATACAATACACATGAAATAAATAATTGTATTTGAAACGTGAAACCTCAAAAATGACCCAATAAAAACGCGATGAATCTGCGGTAATGAATATTTGTATTAATCACATTTTATACATACTTCGTTATATTTCCACGCAAAATGAAATTACTACGGATGAATTCATAATATATTGACAGCAGCCAGTGCACGTTCGACCAAACCATTGCTGAATTTTTCTTTGTTTCGTTTGTATTTGCAAGTTGTAAAATACGGTATGCCATGCAATTGAACTGAAAAATATTATTCTACAGGTTTTACTTAATCGATTTGTTGTTTATGGTAAAGAAATTTATTTAACATAAAATCAGTTTGTAATTCAATACGATCTAGAAAATACCCACTTTACCCACACATAGAATAAACGAATTGTAAGAATTACTTATAATGGTTAATTCAGACACTTGGTTGACTGCCTTTTATGTTCGGAGAAACAAGATTGAAACTGCCAAAAATGACTTTCGTTACAAACCGTAGGAGAAAACATGGTACAGAAGGTAATATCGAGAAGATGAGGAAAATCTGATTATAAATATGACCAATTTTTATAAACATGCTTATATTTTTTTAGACATGCTAAGGTTCTGATTCACTTTTATCGTATGGTCCGTTTTTTTTGTGTAGAGTATGTTAAAAATATTCTGATTTTTCTAAAAATACGTCATTGGGAGACCGCCTCGGTTTTAAGTAGGATTAGTTTAATCTTGATGAATTTATTTCTCCACATTGTCTCATGAGACCAAATTGGTTTATCAAATCTAAGATTTGCTTAAATAGGTGATCTTAGTTGGAGAAAGGTTATTGGCCTTTTAATTTATTCCGAGTATAATCTGCAAACAAAAAGAAAGGAATTTCCTGTGAAATTAATAGTTTATATCCTTAAACATGACGGTTTAAGTGACAATAAGACAACAGAATTTTTAATAATTTCCAAACAGTATTTTACTGAATAGTACAATACTTTATCTGATGATATATAGAAAATACTTAATTTGTTATTCTACCAGTACCAGGGTCATTCAAAATCTAATACTAGTTTTTCAACACAAAATGCTCTTGTTAAAAACAACAAAGCTGTCATAGTTAATTGTTGACTATCAGCTACATCAAAAATACCATCGAGTACGCGCAGTTATACGTTTTTAACAGTCTAAAACGCAAATCTAAAATTTAAATTTCACCGTCAACGCACTGCAGTTCATGGGAACAATGTTACGCATGATATTTTTGAGAAGATAATATTGTGTGTTTAAAGAAAGAAGACCTCATACTCGTGTTGCAGAGCGATCAGAACATCCATCTATCATAACCGAAGCTTTGATACAACGACTAAATCAAGTGATTGATACAGTTCGTCACTTCGGTGCTTTACTTGAACGTAGAGTTGGGAGAGTGTGTCGTCTCATGGCAGGGTATCATCCCTTTGATCGTTTTCAGGTATTTATTTATAAGAGCTACTGCATCTAAAGAAATTTAGAGATCCTAACTGTGCGTATCAAATTGTCCTAATATTGTCGGGAAGTAATAATAAAACATATTTCTTTGAATTTTTTACCAGCTCAACATTTTCATGCTGTTAAACCTATAATTTTAAAATCTGTCCTAATGAATTTCATAGTGTCACAGAATGTCAACATGTTTGACTGGGAGTTAAAGATAATTTTCGCATTGTACAATATTACTATATTACAGTACTTTGGTAAATACTACTGATCAATAACATGAAGATTTAAAAAATTTCTATTAAATCACTCCGGTAGGGTCGGTTAACAAAAAAAACAGCTACGCTAATTCATGTCTGTGGGATAGGTTAATAAAAAAAATCTTGTTTGCTAATTCCCTCCAGTAGCCATATTGGTTATCAGTGTTATCACCATGTCGAAAATGTTAATTTATTGAATAAAGGGTACATCAACTGTTTTGACTTGCTATAACTTGCCATCTTTTCGAATCAATAAATAAGATGTTTCTAGAATTAGCGTGGTTAACCTATTTTTAGGCACCATCTTGAATCGGCCATATATAATTATTTTTAAATCTTCATTAAATCATCCATTAGCAAATGTAATTCAGCAATGAAAAGTGGTAATTTACTACAGACATAGTAAAATTGACCATTTTTGGTATTTTATGGGATATTTTCCATTTTATACACCATATTGGATCCGTCATGTTGCGTATTTAACACAATAATCATTGGAATCCTTAACACTTACTTAATATAGCGGTTTTGTTCATTTCTTAAGTTTTTTTAAACTTAAATACTATTAATAAGTAATTAAATTTTTTATAAAGGCCATGTTTTTTCAGTTTATAGCCGCCATATTGAGCGGCCAGTTTGTTTCTTTCAAAAACAGTGAGTGCCATTCGAAAGTAGACATTTCATCGAAAATTTTTGTACCCTTTTTGGGATGTAATAGATTTTGGGCAGAGGTGACCCGGACGACTTGGAATGTCCAATATATATTTTTTTGTATTTAAAGAGTAATGTGCTATATATTTGAATGACCCTCGTAGATAACCAAATCCCATTTCGAGCCTAAATCCTTTTGTAAAATAATTGCTCATGGATAAAAGCAGTTCTCATCGCATTCAATAGCGGAGTGCTGTTTTTTTTTTTATTTTCATGGCATGGCGTTCAGAATGTTTTGATTGCCAAGGTCATTGCACTGCGCGGTCCCATTGAACACACATGTATTAAAAAACCAATTGCGAGGCAGAATGTGTAACCTCCTCCTAGTCCTGTTTGCTCTCGGTTTCTTTGAACTTTCGAAGCGTATTATTTACAGTTCAGGGTTAAGAGTTTATTATCGCGTATGTTGTTAAACATTTGCGCAGAGGAGTGTGATGAAATCTACAGCTATCTAAATGGTAATGCGATACGCCAGTTCTAAGTCAATATAATTACATATATTTAAATTTGGTGTTGTCGATTGTTTGCATTGTTTTCTTTTTCTGTCACAAAAAAACAGGGAATATTGATTGAATCCTGGAATTTACTTTACTTACATGAAGCTTTTCTTTTAGTATTTTGTTTTTGTTCCACATAGTCAGTCAGGACAAGTGCATAGCAAAAGTTACTGCAATTATACTGTATCAAATCGTTAGTGAATTGCTTAGGACATTGATTGATATAACCTTTTATCTTTTTTTTTCAAATCATTCCACAAGTTAATAATACCTGTCTGTCACTTCTGACAGTTTTAAATTAGACAAAAATAGTTGTACACTCTGCACCCAATGTGTTTTGTGGGAATTTGAATGTTTAAATAATTAAGGAACCATTTTGGTGAGCCTCATTCGCCATAGTATGCAAATTTTTACATCAAAAATTTAGTACTAAAACAAATTATTCTAGGTATTGAATATGGGTGAGTTGAGTATAACCTTATGGATCATAACCGATCTATGTCTGGTGACTCTCCTGGTGTATGGTCTTAGCTATTTACTAGATACTGGGAGTATAATTCAATGCTAACCAGAGCAGAGCCATATATCGTTAATGTAACTATCTAGCTACGTAAGCTTATTAGAAAATGGTGTTCACGTTGTGTTGGTAGTAGATACAGTAATCAGGAATTATCCCATTTACGCAATGTCTTATTAGTAACGTGACTGTAATTTTCTAGGAATCTAAATAATCTTCACATTAACGCAGGTTTCCATGCTAAAAAGAGGTAATTTCAGTACCATGATGATAAATTGCATAATGATCTAATAGCAAGCAATTTCAATTTCGATAGTGATGTCACATGTTGAAGACGTTATGTTTTTGTAATGACAACAAATCAGGAAAGGAAGGAGAAGTACCTGCTGGCTTAATCTTCTCATAAATAAAACGAGGACCTAGTTATGTTATTACAAAAAATTAATGCCCTATACGTATATAGCAGGGGTCGGCAAGTAATTTTAGGTGGGGTCCGGATACTTTTGAAAATTTTTAACGAGGTCCAGAAAAAAATTTCAGATTTCTTATTTTTTTATTTTAATTTGGACTCAAATTTAATCTGCTTACTAAGATTAATAACTCACACTCACACAATTGTAAAATACTAGAAAAAATGATAAGATTGGCATTTAAACGTAAAAAACATTTTTTAAATAATTTATTTGAGTAATTTATACTTTAAAAAAATTTTTGGCGGTCCAGTATTTTACCTTCCGCGGCCCGGACCTGGACCGCGGTCCGCCAGTTGCCGACCCTTGGTATATAGGAACAATCTTTCAACAGCTTCAACTTTATTCCTGTCACAAATAAAATAATGATGTGAGTAGAAAAATGAGAATGAAAAAGGATCTTGCATGGCTTTAATGAAACTTTGGGTTCATAAGAATTTTTGATGAGTTTCATCAATGGCTGCGTCTTAGTGATCGTGCTGTTAGTAATAGTTAATTGTTTCAGTTAACAAATTTTTATGTCACTGTCATTGTTGTATTTATTTAGTAACCGCAAGAACATTAATTTTGTATTGGTTGTATCATGAAACGAGACACGATGATCCGCAACACTGATCTCGTGACCTATTGTGCATGCCGCTATTAAGAGTCATTTTGCTTATTTTAAATGTTACCATGCTCTTAAATGGTGTTATTCACACTTAAGCAGCGTATTTAAACTATTTAGAAAAGAACGGAAAGCATTAAGTTGCTGCTTGTCAGTGAAATAATGCTACACGCTGTCTAGTGAATCAAAATAGCGCACATCTAAAATTTAAACGCGCAAGTTTCCGCATTCTTTATGTAGAAGCAATGTTATTTGAGGAACCAATTGCACATAAGTGCGCAAATGGAAGATAAAATACAATTTTACACATTTTCCTTTTTTAATTTGTTCATCTTCTAAAACAAGACCAGCAACAAAAACCTCCTCATCACTGGATGAGGAAGAAATTTTTATATCCTTAGATGACAACGGTATATGTAACTTTTCGCCATTAAAGTGGCACATTGGCAGAGGAAGCTTGTTGAATCCTCAACTTCTTGACACATAATTTGCACTACGTGCTTAAACTAATTTTGTTGACGAACTTTTTGAGATGTTCAGTGGTGTTAAAAGTCCTGTGGCAATCCTAATACTGTTCCTGCTTAACATGTTAATTTTGTGTAACAGTATCGTGATCAAGAACCCAGGTCAGCTTTCCTGAACTAAAAGCTCTCGCAAAACCACTGACCACTGACTACACATTTGAATGTGCTGAGCACCTTCTGATATTTTCTTGTAAACAGCAGAAATTTTGAATACTTCAACTTGGAGAACCGTGGCATATTTTCCCAAATAAAATATATTCACCTCCAATCGCATAAAATATATCCGCTCAAAAAACGCTCATCTGTCTTGAACCCGCCAGTGATCCAGTTGAGTCCTTGCATGATTTGGGCATTAGAGTTGGTAAGCTAGGCATCCATATCCGATATACCGACTTTGAAAAATGTAGAGGAGAGAATATCTTGTCGCTTACAACTCCAAGAAAATAAGTCCCATTCTACTAGATCTATGAAATTGCTATGTGACTTCCATCATGAACTTAACTCTTCTTGCATTTCCCTCAACCATAGGGTGTGGTTTTGGAAGTGACAGGAGAACATCTAAGGCACGGGTGAATTAAAGGTGACTTGTTATCTGGCGGCTCAACCATTACCACCGTAAACATGGTGATAAGGGCTTACCTGATATAAATGAAATAAGTAATAGCTAACTCGAGTTTTTGACCTTAAGTGTGCATCGTTACTGTAAAGCATCTGTAGGAGTTGTGAGAAGCGCTTGGTTTCTTTCTTGTGCACTTTATGTTGTTTTTCTTGTCATAGTTTCTTATTGTTTAAGTTAATGAAGAGAGCTCTTCAATAGATGGGTCGTGTTAAAAGTAATGTGATTTTTATTGAGCCTCACCATTCATTTGTCTTGTTACAAGGAGCCTTCAACATTTCCTTTGCTTGAGTTAGTCCTAGTCTTGAGTCTCAATATTCACTATGCTCTTTCTCCCAAAAGTTTCTTGGCAGTTCCGTAATTAACGACTGTTGTTTCAGGAAAACTGTTTCAGACCCCTTTCTTGAAAGTTCATCGGTTTTTTCATTCCCTTCAGCTCTATAATGACCTGATTTTTAAACACAGCCTAAGCGTTTTGGTATTGGCGAGTTTATTTAATACAGCCACACACACAAAAAAAAAATGTTTTTCGTATCTGAAGATCAGACTATGACTACTACATGTTTTCGGTGTCGGTGAATCGGAATCCCTGGTCCATTTAACCCCATTATGTCAAGCTGCCAAGTCCTGGCACACAACGGTCCTCTAAAGGAAGCTGTGCACCCATAATAACCCCATAATCCTATGCATTCAACCTTAAACCTCCTAACTCCATAACCATATATCCATATAACCCCATAACCGATAACATTACTCAGTAACTTGCTCTCTCATCGCGAGATATGTCAGGGCTCTATAAACAGAATATATTTAACCCTATAATCCCCACACCCCTAACCCCATAACTCTATAAACCTAAGACCCCATAAATCCCATAACCACATTACGTAGTAGTTGTATTGTTTGATGCAAGGATCACTGTCTATATCATTATTGGCTCATCTCCATTACATTCTCCGTCAATTTTAAAAATATCATGCCAAATGACCACCCGCCGATTCTGGGCATCCGGAATTCTGTCTCATACGTCTTCCACCTATGCCTGCCATGACGGTATGAAAGCCATGATCCAGGGTCTCCAGGGACTTGAGTTAGTGTACCTAAGCGAAATAAAGCTTCATTTGGCATGATATTTATGAAATTGACGAAGAATCCACTGAAGCCAGTAACGATATAGACTGTGTTCCTTGCATCAAACAATCGAACTACTGCGTAACGTCGTTATTAGAGTTATGGGGTTAGGGGGTTGGGGCATTATAGGGTTAAATATATTCTGTTTATTATCCCACCATGAGAGATCGATCAAACTACTGAGTGACGTAGAGGTTTGAGGTTGAATGTATAGGATTATGGGGTTATTGTGTCCTTTACATGACCGTTGTCAGATTCGGATTAAGCGACCCCAAAAAAATATGGTGAAAATAGTCAGACTTGAAAATATATTTTTTTGACAAGTTTTGAGCATATCTTGTTCGAGTCGAACATCTTTATTGCAGCTTGATTATAGAAGAAGATGCATATAAACTTAACTCCACAAATTATTTGTCGAACACGAGAAAATTTCTACTTAGAATATGCGGAATGTTTCCGGGTTAGTCTATTTCATAAATATGAGAAGTAGTTACATATATCGAGGTATTCTGTTCTTAATTGCATTGTGCAAGTTTGTAGTTACATTTTAACCTTGAGACCAATTACTATTCTCTAGAATTTTCCGCGAAATAAAATAACGTTGATCCTGAAACGGCTTCTGTAATAACCAGCTTCTTGTGAAATATACCTACTCTTTAATAAAATTGAAATTAAACCAAGACATCAATCATTTCGCGAAAAATGGTCGATTAATCAAAATCGCATGCATTCATACTAGAAGTGTACTTTTTAGGTAGGTAGTTTATAACAAAGTGTGTGATTTATTTTCGTTCTGACGGTTTCTTAATTAAAGCTGGAAAAGTGATCCGAGTGTTGTGGCAACAGCTGTATTTGAATCTAATAATCGATGTTCGGAAGGAAGGGGAAGGGGGCAATTATTGGCAGACTATATTTTATGGTGGATTTTAGAGTTGCACCGAATGTTCTCATCCAACTTCTGGTTGGAACTTTTAAAGCAACGTAAGTTAACTTCTGATATTTTTATGGAAGAGAATAAAACTGAAATTCCTGGTGTAGACTTAGACGTAAGTTTGCACTGCATACAGAAACTAGTAAAACTTCAAATAAGGAAATATGTTGTAAGTATAATTACCCGACAACAATGTTAGCACTATACTGAGCAGTAGTTTCTTTTGAATTATGGGATATCTTTGTTCTTGTTAACTTTAAAAGTAAAGCAATATCAAAGTAGCGTTTCAAGATAAATTAAAATCCGATTTCTTGTTTCGTTTTCAGTACTGAATTTTTTTCCCGTGATTTGTTTTCTTAGTTACTTATTTTAGAGCACCTGTTCGATGATGGCAGCAATAAAAATATGTCAGAAAATATATTTTTTAAATTATGCATATTTTTTCAATGTTGAAGATATCTAGATATAGAATATTTTGTATACAAGATGTGGCGTGTATAATCTATAAAAATTAAACTACAGCTTCCTAACGATATTTGTAATAAAAAAAGTCTTACACGAAAAAGTTCTATTTTTGCGTTTCTTTTTTCGTAAATTAAAGTTCAATGATGAATCAAAATATTTTCTCTGGAACGGCCCTGTCCGTGTGCTGTATGATGAGTGACGTTCTGTAGACCAACCGCGTAAAGAAATCGTCGTTGGAAGATAGAAAGATAATTTTTGGGGAATTTTTCAATGCAAAAGAAAAACAGAAATTAAAAAAAAAACTGATATTTTCTTATTATAATAATTAATAGCAATTACTCTTAAATGCATTGTTGTTACTGCAAGAGTTCGCAAACAAAACCACATCCGTAAGCATATGTAGTTGCCAACTGCGTACACAAAACAAACTCCATTAAAATATGGAACAAAATAAAATAAAACTTACCATTTCTAGAGAAAATGTTGAAATTGATCCCCATTAGCGCGGATATAGGCATGGCACCGACGAATCCAATTTTGGCGAATATTTTCCCAAATTCCAGGTAACTTCAAGTATACGGTTTCGCAATCGTAGCAATTAGAGTATTGTAAACCAATGACCTCAAATGACTCCAAAGATAAAAGTCCATTGAAGTTAGATCGGGTGACCGAGGTGGCCACGGCACAGGACCAAAACGTCCAATCCATCGCTGAGGAAACATTTCATTCAACAATGTACTCCAGTACTGTGTGGAGGAGCCCCATCTTGAAGATAAAACATGCTTGTCCGAACTTGTAATGCCACATCGTCCAATAATTCAGGCAACCGGTTCTCCAAAAAGTCAGCATATGTTGGTCCATTTAGTCGTCCTTCAAAGAAATAGGGACTCACAAGTACATGCTTATTATGCCAGCCCAAACATTTACCGAGAACTGATGTTGAAAATGAGTTTCCCTAATCGCGTGAGGATTTTCATCGGCCCATATGTGCATATTATGGAAATTCACTTCTTCACGGGTAAATGTCACCTCATCTATTACACAAACATAAGCATTGGCACATTGCCGTAAAAACCATCTGCAAAAACGCATTCGTTGATCACAATCCGGGGGTAAAATCTGTTGAACTGGTTGCAGATGATAGGGGTGCTGGCGCCTTAAGATGCGATGTACGGTACGAGATGAGGTTCCTACGTGCTGTGCGAGTCGTCGAGTACTAATTGTGGGGTCTTCGTCAAGATTCTCCAACATTGCATTTTCAACATTAAGGTTCACTTGCTGACCACGTCCTTCTCCTCGAGGAATTATACTTCCCGTATCTCACAGCCACTGAACGCACTGTAGGATTGTATTTGCACATGGGGGGGTGACGATGTGGCCATCGTTCCCGGTACACCTAGGGTTACCAGATCTATTTCATGATAGACCCGGAGATATGACTCGTTTGTATAATTAATGCCTAAAAAAATGCAATTGCAATCAGGAAATCTGGGAGACAAATTGTTGTTGTTTTCGAAGAATCGATGTCTAAAAAAAAGGACGCAATCTACTTCTTGACAGAGATCACGAATCGTCAGGAAATATTTTTTCCACAACAAAGAAAACCCGGAGAAATGACCTGTTAACACGGAGCCCGGAGATGTACCATCATAACCCGAAGAGTCCGGGTCAAACCCGGAGATCTGGCAACCCTAGTTACAACCTAGTCGCCGCGAGCGCATTTTCTCCGGCTGCACCATACACTAAGACTCGTTGCACACTAGCCGGACCGGCTAACCGGACCCGGCTATCCGGATCCGGCTGGCTCTTTCACACGTAAATTAATTTTCAAACCGGTTTGGCCGATATTAGTCTCAGTTGCATTTTTATCACAACACGAGATGAATCATAGATGCATTGCAATTATGTGGCTTGGCTATTGCCGATGTCGTCGCAATAAAAAAGAATATGAAAAATATCCAAAAAATATGAAAAGGCTACAGTTTTGTCCCACTGGACAGGTCTGGATTCAAGCAGTGATATAACGAATGCTATATCTACTTCTAGTGAACAAACATTCGACATAGTTTATTTTAAGCCGGTACACGGCAACCCGGCAGACGTTCGCCGGATAGCTCCTTCCGTCACGTGTGAAAGCTGCCATAAGACTCACACTTTGCTGCCGGGTAACCGGATCCGGTTAGCCGGTTCCGGCATGTGTGCAACGGGTGTACCAAATCGACACGTTCGGAAATAGTAATGCATTGTTTTCTCGGTTCATTGTAAAACTAATTTGTGCACAAACTAAAAAATTAAGCAAGGTAAAAAAGAAGAGTATCGTTTTTAATGTAATCGGCACGCTATTCTTATTTTTTACTTCTTTATAAAAATTACACTGTCACTATCGTGGAATTACAAAATAAAAACTTTAGTCTGGAATCTTTCACTTTTTAACACTGATGGTCGATGGACAATTTAATAATTAAGTGAATAATGAATTTAATATAAATACAAAATCAGTTGACCGCACAAATAATATAACCTAACTTTCTTTTAGTATTACTAGTATTAGATTATACCGACTTAAATTTTAAGGTTGCATCTCGGGTCGCATAAAAACATTTTTTCCAATGTTTTTAACAAATAATACAGGGTCGGCCTTTATTTTCGTTGAATAAATGAACTTTAATTTACAAAAAAAAACTCGAAGATAGAACTTTTCCGTATAAGAGTTTTTTATTACAAATATCATCAGGAAGCTGTAGTTTCATTTTTATAGATTATGCACGCCACACCCTGTATAACTTAAGAAATGGATGACTAATGTCTCGATGTTAACTGAATATAAATATGANAGGATTGGCACATTGCCGTAAAAACCATCTGCAAAAACGCATTCGTTGATCACAATCCGGGGGTAAAATCTGTTGAACTGGTTGCAGATGATAGGGGTGCTGGCACCTTAAGTGCGATGTACGGTACGAGATGAGGTTCCTACGTGCTGTGCGAATCGTCGAGTACTAATTGTGGGGTCTAATGAATATCGTTTTTAATGTAATCGGCACGCTATTCTTATTTTTTACTTCTTTATAAAAATTACACTGACACTATCGTGGAATTACAAAATAAAAACTTTAGTCTGGAATCTTTCACTTTTTAACACTGATGGTCGATGTACAATTTAATAATTAAGTGAATAATGAATTTAATACAAATACAAAATCAGTTGACCGCACAAATTTCTTGACAATGTAACCTAACTTTCTTTTAGTATTACTAGTATTAGATTATACCGACTTAAATTATAAGGTTGCATCTTGGGTCGCATAAAAACATTTTTTGCAAAGTTTTTAACAAATAATACAGGGTCGGCCTTTATTTTCGTTGATTAAATGAACTTTAATTTACAAAAAAAAAACGCGAAGATAGAACTTTTCCGTATAAGAGTTTTTTATTACAAATATCATCAGGAAGCTGTAGTTTCATTTTTATAGATTATGCACGCCACACCCTGTATAACTTAAGAAATGGATGACTAATGTCTCGATGTTAATTGAATATAAATATNAAAAAAAAAAACGCGAAGATAGAACTTTTCCGTATAAGAGTTTTTTATTACAAATATCATCAGGAAGCTGTAGTTTCATTTTTATAGATTATGCACGCCACACCCTGTATAACTTAAGAAATGGATGACTAATGTCTCGATGTTAACTGAATATAAATATGAATTGTTTGCCGTCGTTATTTGCGTTCTCTGTGTTAATAGAAAGTAATAAATATTTATTACGCCGATACTTTTCATTCGCGGCTCCAATAAACGAATGTAATATTTGCAGAGATACTGTTATTTATATTAAAAGAACTAATGGAATGTGTTTGATAGATTACTGTATTATTGCTCTCTTAATGCTATGCTATCAACCCTGTTCCCTGATAATAACGAGTTTTTAAAATGAACTTTTCTAATTTGATAACACATGCAAATAAAACTGGGTTTTTACTGTACCTACAATCTTTGCAAATATTACATTAAAGTTCTCAAGAATACAGTTATTTTCATAAGTTCTACATATATACAAATTTTATATACACATATAAAATAAGGTTAAAAATATTCATAATTACTTTTCTGTTTCTGGCATGTCTCATTTCGTTAAGGAGCCGCCACATGATACAGTCACGCGAATAACCGCAACATCTAGAGCCGACTTTATCCTAATAAGTGTAAGTCTACAGTAAAATGGATTTAATCGTAATGAAATATGTTACTCCGCAATGCAAGTATCACGTGTAAGACGGATTCATCCATTTCTTTGGTAATATCAAGATACAAATTAGTGATAAGTGATTAGTGATAAAAAATATTAGGTCTAAAATGTACTGCTTCGGTGTTACTTAATGTTCCAAAAAAAATTTGCAGTATTCTCGAAATTATTAATAGACTAGGCGGTATCTGTTTTGATTTGGGTGAATCGTATATCCACGGAGATTCTTGGGTTTTTGACTTTCAAATATCACTAGAAATGAAAATTTTTCTATGCGCATAAAAAAAAGTGGGATTAACTTTTGGCGGCACAATATGTTAAAAAAGTTCGAAAAATGTTATATTTTTCTTCCTATTTAATTATGTATCTTTTCAAGAGTTGATTTTAGGCGAAAATGGAAGAGGAAAAAAATGTTTGCAAATAAATTTTTTACAAAACATGTCTAGTTACAAATCGAATGAATCATG
>NW_019416328.1:173457-180762 GCF_000390285.2 Anoplophora glabripennis | reverse complement strand
TGCTATTATTTCGTAAAGGGTATAAAAAACGTTGTATACTAGTTATACAATAATTTAATAAAGAATAAGGTTTATAGTCACTATACAACTGTGCTAGCAATACGCGTTTTATATCCAATATTCACCTGTTTAACTGTCACATATAGTATACAATGGTCTTATAATGGTATATAGAATTCTAATAAAGAATAAAACGCATTTCTTTCAGTGCGTATCGTATTGTTCGTGCATGTTGGTACGTTCAAAAACCTGTCTTCATTTGCCAGATATTCCTCAAAGCAATAGAAACGGTATATCATTTGACTATTGAACAAGTGAATATTATTCAATATATGTATTAAATTCAGTAAGTTCGCTTATGGAACGGTAAGTAAAAACATAGGAAACAAATTTACCCTAATCTGCGATCCCTACTGTCAACAGTTAACCGCGTATTGCTCCCTACATTCATAAAAGATCATGGCAAGTGTACAGAAATAGTTGACGTGCAGACAATATTTATTATTCCGTACCTACACCGTGTGCATGATACAATTTGGGGCTATAGATTTGACCTAATTATGTTTGACGACTGTTTGGCGAGTAACCGCATCATCTGGTGCCGACTTTATCCTAATAAGTGTAAGTCTACAGTACAATGGATTTAATCGTAATGAAATATGTCACTCCGCAATGCAAGTATCACATATAAGATGGATTCTTCCATTTCTTTGGTAACATTAAGATACAAATTAGTGTTTCCAATAAATGTTGAAAAATTATTTTAAATTATTCCCACTTCCCTGGGCACTACCTAACTTAATTTTTCAAAGGTGCACCCTGTCTATTATTGACTTTTTCATTTTTCTAAAGCCTACCTAAGAAATATTAGGTCTAAAATGTACTGCTTCGGTGTTACTTGATGTTTCAAAAAAATTTGCAGCCTTCTCGAAAATATTAAATATAAAACGTATATTTAAACCTAATATTGTTAACACTTAATTCGTGATATTTTAATACTAACTTTTTCTTAATATTCACAGAAATTTTGAAGCAGATATAAAAAATATTACATAGAACCAAGTCTGGTTTCTGTGATTACTTACCTTGATCGATACATATTTCTACTATAGATGTTAAATTAATTTATCGTAAGTATCTTTTACTCGGCTCTTCGATAGTTTTAACAATATTTCGAAGGAGTTTTCGAAATCGCTTTTGAATGTTTTTTGCGTACTGGAGCACGCAAAAGTCTTTCCATTCTTGAATCCAAAAGTGACATTTCGCAACCTAAAATAAAAAATAACTTTTGGTTTTCGAGATATCCAACTGCAAAGTTTCNATTTGCAAATTTTTTTTTAAAATCTGGATTGCAAAATTATTATGCAAAATCTATCGAACCGATTTTGATGAAATTTGGTGTGATAATTCTACATAACATGAAGTTTTTTTTTGAGCCAAGTATGAAGGTCCTATACCCAATTTAAATACCCCAAAAAAATTCCCTAAAAAGTATTGTTTTTTAACCCTATTTTTGCCATTTTTTCGATTTTTACCCTAATAATCATGATTCATTCGATTTGTAACTAGACACGTTTTGTAAAAAATTTAATTGCAAACATTTTTTTCCTCTTCCATTTTCGCCTAAAATCAACTCTTGAGTAGATACATAATTAAATAGGAAGAAAAATATGACATTTTTTGATTTTTTTAAAGATATTGTGCCGTCAATAGTTAAGCCCACGTTTTTTTTTTATGCGCATAGATAAATTTTCATTTCTAGTGATATTTGAAAGCCAAAAAGCCAAAAATCTCCGTAGATATACGATTCACCCAAATATGGCTTTTTGAAACAGATACCGTCTGGTATATAATTATAAAAGGTATGACCTAATATTGTTAACACTTAATTCGTGATATTTTAATACTAACTTTTTCTTAATATTCACAGAAGTTTTGAAGCAGATATAATAAATATTACTTAGTACCAAGTCTGGTTTCTGTGATTACTTACCTTAATCGATACATATTTCTACTATAGACGTTAAATTAATTTATCATAAGTATCAACACTTTTACTCGGCTCTTCGATAGTTTTAACAATATTTCGAAGCAGTTTTCGAAATCGCTTTTGAATGTTTTTTGCATACTGGAGCACCCAAAAATCTTTCCATTCTTGAATCCAAAAGTTACATTTCGGAACCTAGAATAAAAAATAACTTTTGGTTTTCGAGATATCCAACTGCAAAGTTTCAAACGGAACACTATGTATACTGTTGGATTATTCAGGTCGTTTTTCAATAAAACTGTAAATTTCCAGGGCCCCGCCGCAGAATAGTCTAGCTTATTGTACTTAGGTGGGTCTTTAATATCAGACAGATCTAAAAATAAGTTGGCACTACGCTGAACCTCGGCGTTTCCGAAGAGAGAGCCTTTTGTAGAGGGGCGCATCTGTTCTATTCTTGTTGAAATTGTTCAGAATTCGAAACTTCGAACAAGGAAAGTAATTGTTTGCTAACAGCGGGGGAGGCTAACCACTATGTTTAGCGAGTTCCTACTTCTTTACCTCGCCTTACCCCGGATCTTTGCTCCAGATTAACTGGGAGTTGTTTGTTATATCGGCCGTCTCCATTCGCACAAACAAATGGGAGAGTACAGTTCCTTCCGTGGATGTGTATTTTTACTCATTCCAAAAGAGAATAGAGATGTCCAGCTATAAATAGTCTAAAAATTGAATTGAATAATAATATAACTTCTTGTAAGCACAATAATACAGCTAAACCTTTTTTAATGGAAACCATAGTTAACCATGGCCTAGGGTGTTCTGCGCTTTCCAAATATTTGTTATAGTTTGTCACATTTGTCTCAAAAAGTAAAAAAAAAACAAGGTTAGCCGTTTTTTTATATTCAGAAAAAAGGACGCAATTGATCACAACTAAAAACAAATTGCTACTACTATACTCTGTTTGGAAATGAAAGAGAGTAATAAAACCCCGAGATAAGAACCGGCCATGGGCGTGCTAATGTTTCGTTTCAGGTAATTATCGGGTAACACTAATGCTAACAGGTAATGGGTGTACATTAGTATATTTTACTGGATACATCATAGGGCAGGAGCCAGTGTATTGTGACAGATCAATCCAGTCTTAGAGCTGAATATACGAAGACGTGCTAGTGCAGTAGAGTAAAATTCGACTTGTGTTTAGTGACTATTGTGCCAGTGGATATAATATTGTTTGGGTAAAATGTCGAGCTTATCAGATTACGTACCTGCTAAACGCGTGAAAAGATGTGCGCTGTCTCAGAATGAGAAGATTATTATATTAAATGTATTTAATGCATTGAAACACCAAAATCCTACCAACAGTGTTGACGACATCGTGGAAAAGTGTTCCAAAATGACAGGGATTGGAAAATCGACTATCTACAGACTTTTAAAGGAAACAAAAAATGAACAAGATACTGTAAATCCCCCAAAATCATCTACAGGGAGGTCAAAAGTCGTTATAGATGATTTCTTCAAAAATGTCATTCGCAGAAAAGTACACTCATTTTATTTTAAAAAAGAAATACCAACGCTAAACAAAATTTTAAGTGAACTTTCAGAGGACAACGATTTGCCAAAAATCAGTAGAAGCAAATTATGGGCCGTCTTACGAGAGTTGAATTTTTGCTGGGAAAAGCAGAACAGGAAGTCAGTTCTTATCGATAAAGATGAAATTATTTGTTGGCGAAGATCCTACTTAAGATCAATTAGAAAATTCCGTGACGAAGGGAGGAATATTTATTATCTAGACGAAACTTGGGTCAACGAGGGATATACTGTAACAAAAGTATGGCAAGATAAAAATGTAAAAAGTTTTCGACAAGCATTTTTGGATGGACTTTCAACAGGGTTCAAGGCACCTTCAGGTAAAGGGCGAAGATTAATAGTGACACATATAGGTAGTGCCAGTGGTTTTGTAGATGGCGGTTTACTTTTATTTGAATCTAAAAATACAGGTGACTATCACGAAGACATGAACGCAGATGTTTTCGAAGAGTATTTTACACAGATGTTGGATCTTATTCCTCCGGGGTCTGTAATTGTCATGGATAATGCCAGTTACCATTCACGGCAGACCGAGCGGACGCCTACGACTGCTTGGAGGAAAGCCGATATAATTCAATGGTTATCCGGAAAAAACATTTCTTTTGAAACAAATATGGTGAAAAAGGAACTTTTGACACTTGTCAATCTTAATAAAGATCAGAAAAAATATGTTATCGATGAAATGGCAACAAATCGCCAAATAACGGTACTACGGTTACCACCTTATCACTGTGAACTTAACCCAATCGAATTAGTCTGGGCGCAGGTAAAAGGAGATGTAGCGCGAAATAATACGACGTTTAAATTAAGTGACGTGAAAATTTTGTTAAAAAATTCCTTGGAACGAGTAACTGCAGATAACTGGCAAAGATGTATACATCATGTACAAAAAGAAGAGGAGAAAATGTGGGAACTCGATAATTTAATTGACGTTACTGTGGAACCTATCGTTATCAATCTAGGAGACGAAGATAATTCATCAGAATATTCAGAGGATGAATTTTAATATACCTACTTTTTTATTTTCTTTATTGTACATTTATACAACACTACATTTACTCACCATAATTTGAATTTTCAAAATACATATATTTTTGTGTGGAATAAAAGTCTATTCATTAAATTTAAATAAATATTTTGATAATAATATTGAATAATTTTATTTGAATTACTAAAAACCCTCTTAACCCGGTTATGATGCTTAAAGTAGCCTCATGTTTTGAAATGCTGTTTTTATATTGTTTACTTATAAGAGAAATGGACCGAGAAATTGAAGCGGCATAGACAAAGACGGATTGTCGGGGATTAAATTTTAGCTACCTGCTACAATTTAGTACAGTCCGATCGCACAAAGTTTTTTTAAAAGTACACCTCATCTATACGGAAAATACATAATATAAAAATATTGAATATAAGCACCAGTACTACATTTATTTACGATTTGCATACATAATGAGCTTTTATTACTCTCTTTCATTTCTAAACAGACTATAATTTAACTAATTTATTTATTTTTTAATTTTTCTAAAACAATTTTGGTGAATTTTGTCACAATTAACTTTCACTCGCTTTGATTAGAGTTTTGAGATTTATGCAAAACAGAAATTGCCACAAATAAGTAATTACAAACAGGTTTAAATTAAATATGTATCAATTGTTAAATTTACATAACAACGATTGACATAGAAATCTGTTATAGATTCTATATCGATCATAGAGCACGGGAAACCTGAAAATAAATAATTTTAAATGGAATTTACCAATGCATGCTCTCGGGCGAAACTTGAAAATTGCAAAGTCGGAATTTTAAAGTAGTTCGTCGGGAATAAATCCATTTTTACATGTCCAAAGCACGGCTGCAGTTCCGCTTGTTATTGAATTTGCCGACTCCCGCTGCTTCTATTGATTTTATTATTAAAAATTTAATTGATGCCAAATTCCACTGGAAATTGCATTATATGATCAATGAGCATACACTCCGTTTCCATTTTATTGTCCGCCCCGTGAAATTCTTTTGTTAATCTCTTTAAAACTGGGTTCTACTCCACAAAGAACATCAATAATTTTAAAATTTCAATTATGAACGTTTAAACAAGCTTAAGTACTTATATATTTCCAGAACGATGAATTTAACAATAACAACACGAATGACGAGGAAATTATGGAAGAAAAATATACGATGAATAATAGAGATGCAAATAGAAAAGAAATATTTTTTGGTTATTTGTTTTGTTCTTTATCATAAAACATTTTGCTTTTGTATTCTAATTTTATTTTATATAAGTATTTATTTAAAAATTTTAATTATAATTGGCAGTAACCATATACTCTTCGATACAATACATACAATACAATGTTCTGGGAACAAACTACCAGGATGATCATTGAAAAGAAAATTTAGTGATGAGGTGGCTAAACCTGATGGAGGCAACAAATTAAATGTCTTCACTTGGAGTATATAGATACCAACACAAACATTTACAGTCACAGTGTTGGTCCTAATGTAATCAGTTACCAAAAATATGCATTATATCTATTATCTTTATTGACAGATTTAAAGCTCCAATAATATCGTCGTTAAGCAGAAACTTTATTTATGTTTCTATTTGTTCTTAATAGATTGTTTTATTCGATTTTATTATTATTATTTGGAAATTCCAGACAATAGTGTTTAAGACAAACTGGGAGATCTATCAGTATTTCTATTCCAGTTTTGTTACCTCGTATACTTTGGAAATAAAATATGTACTTATTGTTTTCACTGCGATACTGTATACAGTATGTTCTAATCTGCGAAACTAGTAATATAGCCTTTTATAAAAACATATCCCTTATACACGCTTGGAAAATACTTATTTTCTTGACTTATAATATATGACTTATATTCCAAAATGCGGCAAATATACAGGGTGCTCCATTTAAAAAAACAAGTTGGTTTATATCTCTGAAATGCAACATTCAATTGTTTTTTAAAAGGTTTCTTTGTGATCTCAAGGAAATTTATTAACACTTTGATTTTTACCACTAGATAAAGTAACAACAAACGTAAGGAGATTGGATGTCATGTGAGTGATCTTGTACACGAAAACTAATAATCTTAAATAAATAACACAATAGATTTAAAAAATATATATTTTTTTTATTAGTTCCCGCAATTTTTACAAACTCATTTCAATGTTCTAAAAAAATCTTATCAAATGAAGTCAGTGTTCTTCGACTCCAAAAGAATAATATGTAATATATTTAAAAAATACAGTAAACAAATGGGAGATGATGATTTGTTGGTCTATGCAATTCAATTATTTTTTAAAAGGTTTCTTTGAGATCGCAAGGAAATTTTTACAATTTTTTTCGTAACTAATTGATCAATCGTTCTGTTTTTTTTTAAAGAAGCGTCTTCCCAAGAACTTTTAAAACCTGCTTTAAAAAATTTTATTTGAATATTCACAAAGTTCTAATTGTTTATAAGTATAAAAATTCGACCAATGTTTAAACAAGCGCCAGAGCTCTCCTAATTGACGGATTCGGATTTTTCAAAAAAAGTTTTAAAGCTTGAGAGCCCTTCTATATGTGATTAAATTTTCAAGTATCTAAGGGCCTTGGTTTTTGCTGTGCAAAATTTTGAAAATTTGCAAATTTTATTTTAAAATCTGGATTGCAAAATTATTATGCAAAATCTATTGAACCGATTTTGATGAAATTTGGTGTGATAATTCTACATAACATGAAGTTTT
>NW_019416328.1:164167-170596 GCF_000390285.2 Anoplophora glabripennis | reverse complement strand
TGTGATAAAACACGTACAGAAGTTCTTGGCGCATTTTCCATTATTTGTTGGACATTTTCTTTTAATTCTTCAGTCCGCTTTTTAGGTCGGCCGCTTCCTTCTTTTCTTGTTACACTGCCCGTTTCACGAAAAACATTAACACAACGCTGAACTGCACTTTGAAAAATTTTGTACTCAACAACGCCGGGAAATTGATTTTGAAATTCTATGAAACATTCCTCAATAGAATACTTCCATATTCCATCAATCTTGCGTCCATTTCTAAAGTAGGACTCTATGATAAACACTTTTTGTTCTTGAGAAAACACCATTTTAAACGTTTTTTAAAACGAAAATATTCAAATTGATAGCGGCGATATAGCGCTTTGACAGATGACGTTTAAGTTCATTTGCTATACGCTACGCCCTACGTCCAAATTTTCAGAACCAACTTGACCACGTTTTTATTTGAACGCTCGTTATATACAGGGTGGTCCCGATGTAATGGGCCAAAATTCATGGGTAGATTCCCGAAGCAAAAATATTGCGATTTAACCGAATTTACCTTGGTACAAAAGTTGATAGTTAAAGATATAGAGGGTGTTAAATGTAAAATATTATTTTACTTTATTTCCATTTATTTATTAATAAATGGAAAATCTACACAAAATTTTGGGGTTGGGGTTCTTTGGATAGAGGAATTGAAATTTGTTCACATTTAGGTTATAGTTCATAGAGGGTGCCAGCTGCTGTAGATTGAAGGTGTTGGAAACGGCATAACTTTTTTGTACTTTAAGGTATCTCATCTTTGGTATCAAATTCTTATTTTCCAGCTTTTTTTACACAAAAAAGGTAGACTTTATGAAAGTAACTGTCTCGCACTGTTTCCGAGATATTTGGCTTTTAAACTTCCAATGCTAATAGTTGAAATAAAATAATTTTAAAATGTCAAAAACAAGGATTTATTTAAAATTAAAATTGTAATGAACAGTAAAACAGTAAACATTACTAAAAAATATGCCTTTTTGACAATAATTGCTCACCTCTAACTTCAATACATTTATCAACACGTTTATTAAAAGATTGTCTTATTTTAAAGTATAAATCCTTATTGCGAAGGGACTTCGCAGCATTTAAAACCTGCTACTGAAGTTCTTCTCAAGTGTTTATAGTTTCTCCATAAATAACTGATTTCATGTAACTCCAAAAACTAAGCATTTTATCTCACATTTATGTTACGAGTATACAATTTAATGTGTAAGCTAAGATATAATTTTAATTAGATACGAATAATAGTAATTAGAAATTAGCATACAAATGACAGCAATAAGACAAGTGGAAGACGTCAATTATTTGATTTTCGTCCAATTCCTACTTAAGAAACTTTACCGCTAAATTAATAACACCTGTAGGTACTTAATTGTAATTTAATGCAACAGCATTGGAAGTTTCAAAGCCAAATATCTCGAAAACGGTGCAAGATAGCCACCTTAATAAAGTATACCTTTTTTGAGTAAAAAAGTTGAAAAATAAGAATTTGTTACCAAAGATGAGATACTTTAAAGTACAAAAAAGTTATGTCATTTTTAACACATTCAATCTACTACTATGAACTTTAACCAAAATGGGAACAGATTTCAATTCTTCAACTCAAACAACTCCAATCCTCAAAATTTTGTGAGGATATTTGTTAAGGAATAAATTAAAGAAAACTGAAATAATATTTTACATTTAACACCCTGTATCTCTTTAACTATCAACTTTTGGACTAAGGTAAGTTCAACTAAATCGCACTATTTTTACTTGGGGAATCTACCCGTGAATTTTGGCCCATTACCTCGGGACCACCCTGTATATATTTTATTATTAGTTCTCGAATTTTATCAAATGAAGTCAGTGTTCTTTGACATCACAAATAACAAAAACGGCAGATGATTTTTTAGTTTATGCAATTCGGAACACCCAGTAATGACCTAAAAAAACCTTTATAGTTTATATAGCTGTTCTCTCCTTTCACATTGAACTTACCTTTTTCATACGGCCTGACAAACGGCATTGGAACGACATCCAGCATTGTTATTATCCGCTGTGCGTTTTAATAGTGTACTATTACATACTATTTCAGTTCCCAAGGTAGCGAGAAGTTGCGAAATGAATCAGAAGAAAGGTCATCATTATCCTTGAATTTAGATCTAAATTATTCAATGTATTTTAAAAGCTTTTCCTTCAATGCGAAACGTCGGAAATGGAGCACTATTGACAACAATGCCCCATGTATTATGCATTGAAAAAACAGCCAGTGCATTCTTTTAGATTATAAAGTTTTTGTGGGACGGGTACACGTCGTACATTGTAAGTTTGCCCTGATGGATTACGTGAAACTTAAAAATTCATGAAGGCTGATATTGCTAAATCGACATAATGTTCGTATTTTCATTAATTTTAAACTAATATTAATAACTAAATAATAAATCAGCTGACGAAGACACGGTTAATATGAATGTTTAAAATATAATGTTATATGCCAAAGGATTAGATTAAAGTGCAAGGTTTAAAGGTTGAGTACAAAATTTAATTTTTTTCTACACTACGCAACAAAAGTATTCAACGAAATTTTGCATTTTCCTAATGCGCATAGCTCCGTCAGTTTTCATTGTATCAAAACCATTTCTTTTTTCATTTTGAAGGTAATTATCTGTATTTTAAGAAAAAATCTATGCGAAATGGATGCGAGTCGATGCCGCATCTTTATGTCCTGATAAAGCCCAAATATATTTTTTTTTAATTTGATTGCTTGACGCGTTACCTGGATCGCCCCAATTTTTTTTAATATAACACATAGACTATTGTAAAGTGCATTTTATAACAAGGAATTTAAAAAAAAATCAAGGCTCTACGATTTTTTTTTGACTAAGTTATGCAATTTTGATTTTATCAACATTACGCTATACGTACCGCGTGGAGGCTGCTTGTTGGACATCATCTTGACCCTGAAAAGGGCCGATTATGTAAGGTCATGTATCAAATGAGGTACCCCGTGGCTCATCACTACCCGCAGTATTTTCTAAATCCAAACCATATTGGATGCAGGATAATGCACACTGTCATGTTGCGAGGGTACCAGCTAACAACTCAGACCTCAATCCCATTGGGGCATGATGGATAGGAGATTACGTAACTTGAAAAGGCTTCCTGCTAACCTAACCCTTGAAATGGAACATCCTGTATATTATTGCATTCAGGTAAGAGTATATTAGGTGTTTAAAACTTACCTACCGTTTTCGAGATAATCAGTTGTTTTTGAAAAAAATCACGATTTCAGCTCTCTAAATGAGGGTAGATAGCGTCTAAACCGTAAGAGTTAGAAACCTGCAGTTTTCACAGCTCATTTTGGCATAAATTTCTCTATCATCTGTGAGCAAAACGTGTACGTAATCTTACGAGTTGAAATACTTTTATTTTTTAAATGGAATGACCCATATTAATTGTCATGGGTGAATGCAAAATTGAATGCCCTTTCGACTGATATAAGGTTGTCCATGCTTATCTCTAACAGTTTTCCAGAAAAATCATGTTGTTTTGTAAAGTCCGAAATAGTAGCTATGTAACAGTGTCAAGAAGGCCTTGCAATTGTATTAGTACGACGTCGATACATAGGATTTTACAAAAGCACAACACAGTACATCCTTATCGCATTCAATTACACCAAGAGTTACTAAAAGTAGACTTTCAGCGGAGATTGGAGTTTTGTCAGTGGGCACCTGAGATGTTAAATCAAGATTATGATTTTTTTAAACGGGTCATGTTCTTCTATGAGGCTACTTTTCATAAAAATGGTTTCGTTAATTGACATTATTATGACAGAGTAAATCCTCACCAATTCCGGACAACTCATAGCCAATGATGGTCTTTGAACGCGTGGGGAACAATTTTGGGAACCCTTGTCATTGGACCATTCTTTTTTTACAAGTTCTAACTGGAGTAGTTTAAATGAACTTTTTAACTAAGTGTCTAGAATATTTGTTAGGCGACATTATTTTAGCCACTTCGAAGAATGTGGATGCAACATGATGGTGCTCCAGCTCACAATACCGCTACGGTTTGTCAGTTTTTACACAAAACTTTTCACACCAGATGGGTTGGGCTCGGGGGGCCAGTGAGTTGGCCTTCAAGATGTGATATAGACAAGATCAAGAGATATGACAAGTTGCGACTTCTTTTTATGGGGATTTATAAAAAGCAAAGTTTACGTTACACCATCAACTACCGCGGAAGATATGTGACAGTAGCATTTCAAGAAATTACACCAGAAATGCTGACCAATGTTGAACAGGCTTTTAAAAACCAAATTCGTTTATGTATTAATCAAAATGGAGTTCACTTCGAGCAATTGATGTAAATCAGCGGTCTAAGTATTCTTCTCCTTGTTGTGTTCCAAGTTTCAGTTTGTTTCGTTGTCCGTTTTGTTTTAGTGTTGTTAGTAGTTTGTCAAACCACTTTTTAAATATGCCAGTAAATATTGGTAAGTTAAGGAAATTACGCGACAAGCTTTCAAATCGCATAAGAACATGAACATACTGATTATAGATAGTACGTGTCTATTTATCACACTTTTGCTGATAACACCTTTATAGAGCAGCCATATTCAACCCTTTTGTGGGTTTGGGATTTACACAACATTATGGGTTTTATGAACAACTTGGTTTATTTTTTTCATTTTAGTGCATTTTAATAAAAGACTGTTTTTAAAATATATTTTTTACTTTTCATTTATTGCGTTACTTTTGATGTATTTACGAACTTTTAGGTATACTGAATTAAAATTTCTTGACTAAAATGCGCAAATATGTTTGATACCATGAGAATTTTCGAGGTCAATTTTTTTCAACTTTTCGGCTTCGTCTACCTGAGCGTTTTCCTGCACTTCATTAACGACCAGAGTTTATTTTGGCCGCATCCTCCCCCCGATCCCGAGACAACAATTTAAAACAAAAAGAAGCCGCGACTTTTTGCCTTGCCCACAACCAATTTCAGAGGCAGACGAGCGCCTCCTAGTCGCTCCTAAATCGACTCCGCTACAGGCTATACTTAAAATCGTATTTCGGCAGGCAAATCATAAGAAGGAAGCTCCTTGCTCCCGTGTTATTTCCGAGGCATTGTGTACGAAAGGCAACCTTTTTTTACACATTTTGTTAATAATAGTTTCACTTAAATGGCCTAAAGGCTGGAGCGGCTCTCTCGAACTGTACCTGCCGCCTTATTTAATCGGAACCGTCGAATTCTCACGTGGGAAAAAATTAACGAGATCATACGTTGGCTGCCTTTAACTCGGTAGCGTAAACCAACGAAATAAATTACTTCTAGTAATGCCTAAGGCCCGTTTCTCGGGAAGCATTCTACACGAAGGAAATTAAATATAATTAAATGTAATTCAGTACACAGATGAGTACGTCTTTATATACGCAGCCTCACTATTCCCAGGTAATCCGAAAAATACACTGTATTAAACATTTGAAGAGAAGTACACTGTAAAAAAAATCAGTGTGCGTGAAAGCAATAGAGGTACGGAGTAAATCCATTGAGTGAAACGATTGAGTACATTTTCACTCAGTATTGTGCAACACCATACTTATCTTATCAACTTCGACGTCACCTGTTACATGAGTGTTGTATAATAATGAAAAAGTAATATTAACGGTTGATAGAAGGAAGCGCAAAAAAGCAAACGCCTAGGTGGGGCATTCTGGAAGGAAGCCTAAAGAGTTGAAGATATGGAGTTGAAGTGAGAACAGTGTGGAGATGGGTAGCAAGACGATCGGCGGACAGTGTGACAAAATAGTGGAAAATGAAAAGTGTTTAACCGATATTAGTTAGCAGGTAATATTCTTTAAATACTTTTAGTCCAAGCATTATAGAGAAATGCTTACAGAAATTAAATTTAAATTGAGTTTCTTGTTCTTAAGCTCGATCCAATATGGCGAACATGGTTAAAAAAAATCGCAAAGTTGAAAAAAACGGTTTTTCTAAAATAACTATAAAAATATAGCACGGATTGAAAAATTTTAAATGAGAAAGTTGTAGGTTTTAAAAAGATCTATCGACTGATTTTTTGAAAGTAATGATTGCTTTGTTACTTTTCGAGATATATCGAAAAAACCGTTAAAAATCTTCTCTTTTCTCTTCTTCTATAACTCGTTTACATTTACATGCCCATATTTGCTATTTACTGCAAGCATAGCCCGCGGCAAGCCAAAAAAGTACATTTTTGAAAAATTTAAAAATATTAATTATTTTTCGAGATATATCGATTTTTTGAAAAAAAGGCGCTCTCGAAAATTGGCTAGATCTTCTCAGCGGATAGCCCTACAGTAACGATTTTCGGTTTATTTTCTTCGTAAAGAGTTATCATGCTGTTAAAAAATGTTGACGATTTTATTAATTTTAAGGATC